>NW_028227259.1:24177500-24455000 GCF_978045245.1 Mus caroli
CCAGAAATGGGAGTGGGTTGGTTGGGGAGCAGGGGCAGCAGGGTAGGATTAGGGGGGGTTTGGAGAGGAAACTAGGAAAGGGGCAACATTTGAAATGTAAATAAAGAAAATATACTTGAGAAAATATAAAAAGTATACAATGTTATATTTATCTAAAATTGCATGCACACACACACACAAACACACACACACAAACACACACACATAATGTATGTGTGTGTGTGTGTATATATATATATATATATATATATATATATATATATATATACACACATACATAATTACTTGGTGTGATAATGCTTCCCTCAGGAACTATAGACTACATAAAAAAATACATATTACAAGGCATAGAAAACCTCCTTTGGGTTGATGGTTAAGGGAGCCCAAGGGACAATACAAGTAATCAACTGCTTTCACCCTGTTTTGTCTCCTAAAACTTGAAGGTAAATACCTATTGGTGAGCACACTATACAGTTTGAGAACAGGACTTAGGGGAAGTGAGATGGGTGTGTTCCAGAAGCCTTCTTCCTGAGAACCTTTAGAGAAGTTAAATAAACATCAACAAAGCAGAACACATAAATTACTCACACACACAAATACACATGCACAAACACAAAACACTCACACACACACATATACTCACACACACACAAAGTCTTGATATAGCTGAAGGAGAAAGTTTACAGGAACAAGAAAGTAGAAAAACAGGAAACAGAAAATCCCTTCAGTTATTTTATAAATATTAAGTTACTCTGAATTCAAGAATATTAAAGGTCGGGGAAGGACTGGAGGAGCTGAAAGGGCTTGCAAGCCCTTGGGAAGAACAACAAAATCAACCAACCAGATTCCCCCAGAGCTCCCAGGGACGAAACACTAACCAAAGAAGACCCATGGTTCCAGCTGCATATGTACCAAAGGATGCCCTTATCTGACATCAATGAGAGGGGATTAATTCTTTCACACATTAACTCTCCGATTCATCTCCAGGCTGAGTCAGTTCCATTCAGTAAATACTTACACAGTCACCTGGAACAAGTACTTCCACAATATATTCTTAGATCTTCTATGGCAAAAGGGGAGCTTCAATTGTCCTTCCTAATTAGCACCAACAAAACACAGCAGTTTATATTCAAGGACAACCGCATCTATCAAAAGCTATTTCCCAGAGTGACATGGAAGGTCATTATATCTGGTGTGTGGTTATCACTGATGCTGTATTGCAAGCAAAACTGAGGCACATGACTCTGGCCTTCCTGATTTATTTTATATTCTTTTGTGATTGTTTTTACTTCCTCAGTAGCTGCACTGCAATGACTGTATATTACTCAATGTTTGGCTACAGAGCCATGGATGGATGTGTGTTACAGAGTACTTTATGTTAGGAGTAGGAGAATTCATGACAGCATGGATACAGTATGGAGGTGAATACATCTTAAAGTGTGTGTACATGGGGTAAGCCACATGATCCACACACAAGAGACCATCGCCTTGTGTATCCCTAGGTGGCTATGACTTCACACATATACAGGAAAGGATAGCTGGGTCTGGGTTTAGTCAGAGAAGATGCAACTGACCCTAAAGAGACTGAGGTCTCTGGAAGTTTAGAGGTCTGGTGGGGTGGGTTTGGGGAACATCGTGGACGGAGGAGGGACAGGGGAGGAGGTATGGGATGTGGAAGAGACAGAGGGTAGATCTGGACTTTAAAAGAAAAATCAAAAGTAAAACAAAGGCATAAAAGTTTTATTTTTTGCCGGGAGTAATGGCACACGCCTTTAATCCCAGCACTCGAGAGGCAGAGGCAGGTGGATTTCTGAGTTCGAGGCCAGCCTGGTCTACAAAGTGAGTTCCAGGACAGCCAGAGCTACACAGAGAAACCCTGTCTCGAAAAACCAAAACATAACAAAATTAGTGTTATTTTTCTTGTGTTTCAGACTTGCTTTTCTTTCTAAGCAGAGTAAGTTTGTCACCTTTCTGGATAGACAGAATTAATAGGAGCTAGAAAGTTGAAAGCAAAGATGGCTATTATACCAGCATGGGTTCAGCACATCACCACATCAAGGACAGGGTGAGGGAGTGGGCTGTGGAGCCAGCTGGAGAGCCACAGCCTCATGACTGGACCCTTGAGAGTACCAGGCTCCCCAGTGCCTCATTCAGTCCTCACTCACCTCACAAGGTGAGGACTTGCTCACTCTTGCTTGTAGGGAGTAGAGCATTGATCACTTTGACCACTAGGGGGAGCAGTGATGAGGGGTCAGGACTAATTCAAAGGTGTATATGGGCAGATGGTCTGTTACCCTGCCAGCTGGGTGTGGTATCAGAGAAGGAAGAGTGGGTGACCATAATCAGACTGACATTTTCTCAGCGCCATGCTCTAAGTACAGCCTTGGGCAAGTGGGTCCATCATACTGAGCTTTGGCTTCCTTATCTGTCATTGATGATAAGAATCCAGACCTCACATTGATGTTGTTTAAGTGAGATGCTTTGACAGCTGCCTAGCTATTGAAAAGAGATCAATATTATTGCTTATTACAGTGTAGACCCAGGGCCTTCCCTGGGAATAACAACAATAACGATTATGTTAGCAGCAATAGAAGTAAACGAAGGAATTATTATTAGATTTTTCCCATCTTTTCTTTCAGTCAGGTCCAAGTTTAGGAGTGCAGGGGACTGGGCCTGATGACTGCTGTAGCTGGTTGAGATTCACAGTTGCTTAGCTAGCCCCTGTGGAGAAACAGGGAAAGCCACTTTTGGCTACTTAGGTCCAAAGCATGCATAGGTAGGATAGCCTCTACTAGTCACTTGCATGGTGGTGGCTGTCTTGGGTTGAATCTTTGTCCATTGCACTGCAGCTCAAGGCTTTTCTTAGGATTAAATCAGGGAGAACTTAGGGGGATTTGACCAAGAAGAGACTTTTATGAGATGTGTAGCAAATCCCAACTGTGACAGGCAGGTTTGTTATGAATACCTTCTTTATATACAGTACTGGAAATGCCCAAGTCACTTCTCCTTCCACAGTAGGCCAAACAGCATGGTAATTCACTTTATGTTGCCTTCCTTTCTGGAGTTAAAATTCCATGTAAAGAAGAAAATAGATCCTATGACATCTGAACTCTTAAAATTGATCTGTGTGGATGGGTTTTTTTTGTTGTTGTTATTTATTGTTAATATTTTTGGTTTCTGAACCTGTTTTGTTTGCAAGAGGAGTATGTATTCTACAGGACTGTGACTGTATTCTGAATTTGGGTGCAGGGAAGCATGTTTCAATATGCCATTCTTACAGTAAACTTTTTTATAACCCAAATTAAATAACTATGTACAAATTACAGAAGCTGACAGAAAAGTCTCCTACATGTACAAATATGGATAAGAGTAGACACAGCAGGGGATAATAGGTGTGTATGCTGAGTGCTTACAGAAGCTGGCCTGCCCTAGGCCACCCAATACTCTTCCAGATTTCCCCATTACTGTTGTGCTCACCTTGTCCAGCAAGAAAAGATGCAACAAGGTCAGATTCTTCTCAACAGCTTTCTTTATTTCAGGAACACCTCCATGCTACTGGGGAACTCAGGGAAACCCCTGGAGGACCGCCTATATCCACCCCAGCACTGTGGAGAGCTATGTGTCCTCCTGGGATTTGTCAGTATGTCGGACCCTTTGATGTGTAACACCCTCTCAGAGGGTTTGGCGCCAGATTCGGGCTGGAACCTGTGCAATGGCTTTGTTTAAGGCACTGGTGTACTGGAGGTCCAGGGCATCTTTTGGGTGTGCGGCTGCCTACACATTACACCCTTCACTTCACCACCTACCCTGTTCTTGTGTTAAGACTCCCACTTTGCAACAAACTTATCACACAGGGATTTTACACAGTTTGGGGAGGGCTTGGATCACAGGCAAAAAAACAGGTCATGAGGGATCTTTTTTTTTTTTTTTCAAGTAGAACAGTTTGCTACTATGCTTAGAACAAAAAGAAATACATTATTGTAGCTTATAGCAAAAAAATAAACAAAAGAACAAAAAAGAAAAACAGCAAAACATAAAATCAAAACCCAATCCATGCTAAAGTGGTCAGGGACAGGAAAGACGATCTCATTAACCTTGAGTGGCCAGCCCCATGTAGCACTATTGCCCTGTTTCCCATGTTTAGCTGCTGCCAGGCTGTTCATACTTCCAATGCCATCCACCACCTGTGGCTAGCCTCCAGTGAGCTGGCTGCCACTCACACTTCCCCTTTACCTCTTAAAATAATAACACAAAACCCTTGTAATATGCCAGACAAATTTATTAGGGGAAATCTACAACCACAAAATGCCCATGTAAACAATGCAAAACTCAACACATACAAATACAACCTGCACACTTAGATCAGGAAAATGTACCTACATTACTCTATTTCCCATTTATGAAATCCCCAGTTACTTATGGCCCCTAGAGCCCCGTAGTCCAGCACCATCTTCCTATTCCTCCTTATTTTGTCCTTCATTCCCTCTCTCTTCTCCATCTCACTTCCCCTCTCTAAAAATCTCAGCTCTGCCTTTCTTCCCCCTGCCCAATAAGAGCCTCTAGCCTTATCTGATCAATTAAGATTTCACCTGACTGCACCTGTTTTTAGGGACTCTTGAGGGAGCAGAGCACACAAACAGCAATATTCCTTCCACCCCTTTTTGTTCACTTAAAAGGCTCTGAACACAGAAATAGCAGTGGTAATATCAGAGCCGTGTATACATGCCTGGCAGCCTAGGACACTGAGTGTGGGCAGGTCAGGCACTGTACCTACAGATCTTCTGAGATTCTCCACTCAAGTGGATTTGATCCTGTTCATCTAATACAGCATATTCACTGGAAGGGCAAAAGCCAACGGCAGGAAGTGTGGGGATGCCTGACAGGTTAGAACATCTGCTACTCAGAAGACCCACATGGTACCTAACAATCATCTCCAGGAATGGTTGTGATTCCATCTATGCTCTGAGGGAAATGTCCCTCAGGAGGAGCCACATACAGTATTATATTCAGTAGGAAAAACACCCATTCACATAAATGTTCAACATAAGTCTAATCAGCAACAGCAAAACAAAGCAAGTTTATGGTCAAGGACAACAGCATCTATTAAAAGCTATTTCCCAGCAAGAAATGGAAGGTCATTATGTCTGCTGTGTGGTTATCACTTGACAAAGATGAGCTTTGTGAATGCCTTAAAGAAACAGACAGACTAATGCTCTGTGGCAAGAAGCAAAGCTTTACTGATTTCTACAGCTTAAAAACACGGGTTATGACTTTGCCAATTAGGCCCAAAAAATAACATTTTTACATAGTTGCACCGGACAGACAATATTATCATTTTTGGAGTCATTTCCTCAGAAAGAGAACAAACTTCACAAGAAGAAACTGTTATCTGCAGACCCAAGGACATTTTCCTCTCCGGGTAAATATTAACTCTTGACTAGAAACAAGGAAAAACTCTGGCTCACAGAAAGCCATGTTTAGACATCCCTCCCTTTCAGGAGGGACGACCCCTGAACTTTCTCCCAGTTAATGGCTCTGACCTTTTCAGGCCAGAACCAAAGGGAAGCTATTGTTCGCCTCAATCACTGATGCTCTGTTGCAAGTAAACTGAGGCATATGGCTCTGGCCTTCCTGATTTATTTTGTATTCCTTTCTGAATGTGTTTATATCCTCAGCAGCTCTAGAACAATGATTGTATATTCCTCAGTATCTGGTTCACAGGATCATGAATGAATGTGTGTTACACAGTGCTATATGTTAGGAGTATGAGAATTCATGACACCATGGATGCAGTATGGCAGTGATTACATCACCAAGTGTGTGTCCATGGGGTAAATAAAATTATTGATACACAAAAGTTCATCACCTTGTATACCCCTAGTTGGCTATGACTTTACTATATAGCCCTGGCTTTCTTGAACTTACAAAATCCATCTCTGGATGTGAGTTCTAGGTCTACAGCAGGGGATAGAAAACCTGAATAAGGAAGACGGTCTCAAAAGTCACGACTTGCAAATCCATTTTTTGCATAAGAAATAGAATTTTTAAAATATAGGTTTTACAATTTCAATTAATATAGAGATAAAGGCAAAAATAAACAATGAAATAAAAGAATAAGAACATATAACTTCTAAATAAAATATCAACAACTCTAAGAACAAAAAATGAAAACTTCAAACAAAACTATAAAAAAATTATTGTTCATCTTTTTTCTTCACTTTTAGCAGCACAGACCTATAGCCTGTTACTCCTCTTGGACATTTGTTAGCAGTGCAGTCACCTCCGTTCTCTGCCAAGAGGAATTATCTGAAGAGAAAAGGCAATAACACCCTGAATCAGCCATGGCTTCCTAGTTAGGGCCTATTCCCACTCAGGACATGTGATATAAAGAGATTCATCTGAGGAAGATTCATCTGAGGAAGAATCTGGATGCTGGAAATCAGGGTCAGCAGGGGCCTCCTGGCATGACAACGCATTTTGCAACATGGTCTCTTCTTTAGCTGTGGCCAATCCCAGCTCTCTAGCAGTTTCTGAGACCTGGGAACGGAAGGCAGTTACTAAGACACAGGAATGGTGGGGAAAGGCATGGCAGCTGTCAGACCTTTATCTCCCACTACCTCATCTTTACTGTACAGTCAACATTAATATTCAAACTGAAATTACTGATATGAAATCTGCAGATAGGACCCAGAATTCACTCAAACCTCCACATAGCATTCCACCTATCTGAAGACATGCATGCAAGAATGTGACATGTTATTCACCTGTCACCCTGAGTGGACAGAAGACTAAAGCAGAGTTGAAAGGTTCACTTGCCAGTGATAATAGTGCCTCCAAAGAGGCTAATTCAGAGTCTCACAAGAGGCTAACTTCCCAGAATACTTGTGTGAAAAAAGAGCAAAGAACAGCTACATTCCATGAGGAGGGCGGCTGCTTGGAAGTATGGATTAAAAAGTTGGTGGGAGGAAGCAAAGATAGATTCTATTGTGCCAATTATCAGATATTCATAGCCTGGCCGAATTGTTTGTCCCTACCTGATGTTCTTTAGTCTCCAGGTTGTTGGTCTTCTCCTGTTCTTCTGTACCACTCAGGTTCAACTCCATCAAACATTGACGAATGACGGCCCAATCAGCCAGTACTTCCTTCTTCTCCTGCTGCAATATTGCCAACTTCTTTTTTATGAGATTCTTCTCCAGCAGGAGCCGGCTGTGCAGGTTACTGGAAACACACTCTGCATGGTAAGTTCCTGCAGCCTCCTCCTCCCATTTCTACTTACAGGTCCCATTAACCTGACATGTACCCTGATTCCTGTGAAGACCTAATACAATCCACCAGAATACATCCATGACAGCTGTACAAACAGCAAATAGCCATTTCATGGAAGAAGAAATTTGTGCTGCAGTCCAAACACCAAAAGGGTCCATGTTTTTCCAAAAGAAACAGGGATCTCCATCTACTCATGACAGCCCATGCATTGGGACAATACCAATTAGTAGGGTGCAACTACAATCAGGGTAGTCATTAGAACCAAAGGGAGGGCGTTCTATCCTCATGTTACACCTCACTTAGCTCTGTAAAACCCTGCCTGAGCCCCACAGGCCCAGTACAACATAATAACCTTCTGATGATCTGAATCACTTGTCTGTTTAGAGGCTCCTGAGGATGCCTGGAGAACACTGGCAGTGGTAACAGTCTCCTAGAGACCTAGGAAAACTGAGTCCAAAAATCCAAGGCACACTGATGCCTAAAAAGCATAAAGTATAGAACCAGACCTGCAGTCTCCCGACCAGAAACAAAGGAAGGCAGAAATGGCCATTTCACAAGTGTTGGCCTCCCAGACAAGTACTTACCGATAGAAATTTATCTCCTTCATGAGCTCCTGCTTGTTCTCTCGGGCCTCCATGTTCTTGTTCTCTAATTCATGTAGGAATGTCATGATCTCCTTCTCCTTTAATTTCAGTTCTTTATAGTGTCCATTTGGCCTGTGGTAGGGCCTGGCCCCAGGAAGACAGAACTCCATAAACTTAGGCTTTTAGTAACACATGAACTCAGGCTGGGTCCTGGACTACTGCAGCCATGGAAACCACACACTGCATTCTAAATGCTGGGATTTTCTTAACCTTGGGAAACTGGCTATCCTGGCCCCTGAACACCAGAAGCTAGGCATCTAGATTGAGGGTGCCCTGGCTCCCTGCGTTACTCAGTAGGTCTGAAGGGCAGACTAAGCAGTTATGTTCTCAGGGGTCTAGGCTACAGGTCTTTACCCACCAAACAGCTGTGATGGTGTTTCCCCTGTTTCCATAAAAGGGATTCTAAATCCTGGATACCTAATACTGTAGAGACAGTTATTATATATAATTCTGGAGATGAGTCCAGACATCACCACAGATTTATAATCTGCCCCCAAAATACAAAAGTACTAACACATGTGACAACATAGTCAAAGTGCAATGCTATTTAAAGTGGGGACTACCAGGCCTCAGGACCCACCTCACCTGGATACTCTTAGGTAAGTAAATCCTCAGGCCAAAACACCTACCCCTAGATTCCAAATTGTGGAGAGAAATAAAAACATACAAAACATATTCACAGGTCTGTACCTGTGCATGCACATAGACTCACAGACTTAGACCTATACACAGGATGGAGAAACAAAGAGTGAGAGAATGAAAGAGAAAGAGAGACAGAGACAAAGGGAACACAATGAGAGGTAGAGTAATGCATGCAACATTACTGCCTCAGAGTATAAGGCACACAGACAAACAGGAACAGGCATGAACTTCAGGCATTCTAATCAAGCACTGAGAAGAACCATGTGGGACCAGGCCCCTCCAGCTGCTACCTGGAGGTTCCAACACTCAGTCACCTTCGAAACAAGTAAAAACACAACTACAAACTCCCATCACCTAGCAACCTCCTGTCAAAGGCTTTCCAAATGAACCCTAGGAAATCATCACTGCCTCTATCCCTGAGTTCTTCACTCAGACTCCAAGTTCCTCTTTTCAAGTGGAGGGAGCAGAAGAGTCTATTTCCCTTCTCGCTCCTGACAAAACTTCTGGTGTGGCCACTCCTCTAATGAGTATTTAGGGGCATGAAGTGAGGCCCAATTATGTTCTGGTGGTATAGCTTCCTAGAACCCACCCCTTTAAAAGCATAAGATGAAGGAGGCATTGCAGACCCCGGAATGACACCACAGGTATGGAGCAACATATACCTCTTGTTCATGGATCCCTCGGTCACATAGATCAGGCGATCTCTCAGCTCAATTGTCTCCTGGGTAGTGAGCTGGATCTCTTTGATCAGATCGTTCTCTTCCTTCTCAAACTGCTCCTTGCTCATGACAGGTATAGGGGATGATGTCTGTCTGTGAGCCACTGTAGGTAGATGAATACAAGAATATTTGATGTGAGAATGCAAAGAGTGTGGACTTACCAAAGAGAAGGATAAAGGCCTGTAACCTAGTGACACCACCAAGAGATTGGTCCCAGCATGAGATTTCTTCTGAGTGGATCTCAGTTCTACCATCACTCTAGAGAGATCAGGTGATGTAAGTAGCCAGATGTATCCTCATTCCCCCTTAAACGTGCTTATGAGGACCAGAGAGATGTCTTCTTCAGGGTACAACTTGGCTTCAGAGCCCTGAGCCCTGTGGTTTCACAAGTCAGACTACAAATTCACTATCACAAGTATTTTAGATCTTGGAGATGCTCAGATATCCTACCTGTTACTCTAAGCCAAGGAATTGGCTTAATAAGTCAGGCAGGGGGAGAATATGTTCATCACAATGATCAACTTCCCCCCTGAAACACAAAACATCCCAGAAATAAAAATAGAATCCCCCTCTGGGTCTATCAACTGCTTGTTCTTTGTTTACAGTATAGAAATGGCTGCCACCCACAATTGGTGATAAAGAAAGGTAAGGTAGGAACTGTCACAAACAGGAGGTCAGAGTAGTTCTGAGAACATGACATCATGGTCTGGAGCACCATTCTCTCCCTGTGACTAATGTCAGATAACTACAGGAGCTAAAAGAAGCCATGGACTGAAGTGCAGGTATTCCCTCCCTCAAACTGGCATAGCTTAGACCCGCTGTCACTGCTGATGGTCTCATTCTGTTCCCAAGTAACACCCACAATACCCAGTGCAAGTCAAGACTTGAAGTTCATAGCCCAACAGCTTTGACCTTGCCAACTCCTGCCTTAGGGGATGGAAAAGTACTGTTCTGAAATCCTTGATGATTCAAGAATTGTGATAACCATGGAAGTTTTTTTGCTACCCAGAGTCTCCAGTTCCACATTACTAGAAAGGCCAGCTCAGGCCACCCCTACCAGGAAGCTCAACATCCACTTCCCAGGACTTACTCCTCATTCGCCAAGTCCACCTCCTTCGTCCTTCATTACTCTCAGATGGAAGGCCAGCATCCTTCCTCCCCTCTCTGGTCTCTCTCCCATCCACATTGGTTCTCTGAAAAAGTCTACCAAGTCGGGCAAGCAGGGCCATCACTGCAATGTCCAGTCTGTGACTGAGAAATCTCAGTCAGCTTGCTGTAACTACAACACTGGTGACATCACAGAGGTTGCTTAGAACTCTCCAGGAGATAATAGAATGTCCAAGAAGGGACTGCTGATGTCATGGACTACATAAAGCCTTTGGTTCCCTGCTAATGTTCTCCCTGTACTGACAGGAAGCTGAGCTGCTCTTTCCTGGGGCATAGCCATTGAGCACATCCTCCTTCCAAAGCCAGGGTTTGCTCTAGGCTTGATTGGCCACACCTAAGTAATTCCTATGTATCTAACTCTGTGTATCCTTTCCAAACCCTTCTCAGAAATATCTCATCCTACCTTAAATTTTCCTCAATCAGCAATAGGAGCCATTAAAACTTAGTGAGAAATCATACCAGTTTGAATATGCAGCCAAAATCTACTCCTGTCTCATCATATACAGGTGCATGAAATCTCATCCATGCTGAGCCTTCAGGGCTGGTTGCAGTGTGGGTGTGTGTTAGGGACCACACTCATGAAGCCTTGTGTTTAGCATTTGAAATTTGCCCCAAGTTCCCTTAGGAGGGAGACATGCAGTCATCATGCTTCTGACAACATTCTAGAGATCTTTTGGCAAAGGAAACTGAAATATGGAGCCACCAATGTGGGACTATCAGATTGTGTGGGGGCTTTTCTCACTGCACCAGTCTCACCGATCAGTATTGCTTATAGCCCTCTGTGTGCTAGACCATGAGTTTCTGTATGAAATAAATAATATATTCAACAGAGGTGCGGATGTGCAGGCAGAAAGTATAGGGTAATACTATAGACATAGGTTAGTTGACTGGGCAAGGTCCTAGCATCTTGTATTTGGGTTCATGTTTGGCCCCACAAACCACACAAAACCCAATTTCCGTCAAACATGAATGATTCATTAAATGCAGACCCTAAAGTTGATTGATCAGAACCATTGCTCAGGATTTGTGCCTGAGCCATAGCTCAAAACATCTATCTTTGTTAACTTATAAAGACAGAAAACAAAAACCCAAAAACCAAACCAACCAAACAAACAAAAACAAATGAAAAAACAAAATTAGTTCATTTAAAGTTAGGGAAGTATCCAGTGCTCTGTTTGGATCAGGCCGTTTTAGATATAACTGCATATTGACCCTTAATTTGAGGGGTCCCATGGAATGGTTTATGTACCATTGTAAGATTAACAAACCTCATACAGAACACAACAGAATGTGGACACCATGACTTTGCTGAGTCAAGTTGTATTCTCTGTTGATGATTGGCTGTCATATGACAGCAACTATCTGAAATAGGGCACAGCCATAGAAATCAATGACTTTTGCTATACTGTGCTGTACATGCCTTAGCATTAGATTATCCAGGTCTCTCACAATGACTAGTTATGTTTCCACAGTACTTGGAGGCCCCACTTGGAAGCTCAAATATAGGAAAGTGGAAGCAGAATTGTCTGAGCTCAAGGTTAACTTGGTCCACATGGGGTATTTGAGACCCTGTTTCAGAAAACAACACTGAATCACACGCTACATCAAAGGCCTCACTTACCAAGTCTTTTCTATTATAAAGAACTTACCATTCTCTCCCTTCCAGTCTTTCTTTCTGGGAAGATGGAGAAGTGAGAATGATCTTTCCATTCTAAGGACTATGTTCTCTGTTTCCCTTAGCCCACATTAGGAAAAAATGAAAGTGAGTATCATCATCTGAACAACTGATTAATATCCCCTGCTGGTAGCGTGATACGGTGCTGATGACAATCATATCTTCCTTTAGTGTTGCTGACCCAGCAGGAAGTATTAAGTGCTGAGGCCAAAGCTCAGAGAACCTTTCAAGGGGCTAGACAGAAGCCATCAGAGACTCTCCACATCCTTGTCCTGAGATGAAATCCAGGAACACAATGTGAACTTGGTGGCCAATTTACTATACATCAAACTTCTACCTCCACCTTTCTATGTTCAGTACAGGAAAGTGTGCATGCACCTCCATGCCAGATTGATCTTGATATATGTCCCAGGGCGCAGACTTTTTAGAGAGTTGGTTGTAGTCAAGCAGTTGGTGCCCTCAGTAAGATGTGAAGACTATCAATAATAAGTGACCACACTGTATTTGTTTAAACATTAGTTAAAAATTGAGCATAACTGAGGAATTGGACACCAGCTCTGCGTCCTGGTCTTTTTGTGCCTATACCTTGCTCAAAAGGAAGGTGGGAGGACAACTTGGGTTCCTCTGCATGGATAGAGTGAGGTGAAATTGGCACCGACCAGTCTGAGCAACAGTGCTGAAGCCCTTTATTTCAAGTAAAACACACATTCTCTGTCCTCCTTGAAAGTGCTCCTGTTGAGGCCATGGACCTTGTATAAACATGCTAACATCATGCAGACATCTTTCCTAATGATACAAAGTTCTCTATGATGAGGCTTGCCCCCTTACCATATCTGTAGGAAATTTGTTACATGGCAGCCGTCAGTCTATTTCATGCTTTTGCCATAATATGCTTCCAAGTTGTTATGGTTTGTATACTCTTGTACCAGAGAGTGGCACCATTTGGATGGGTAGCATTGTTGGTATAGGTGTGACCTGTTTGCAGTAGGCATGTCACTGTGTGTGTGGGCTTAATACTCTCATCCTAGATGCCTGGAAATGGGTCTTTTACTAGCAGCCTTTGGGTGAAGTTGTTGAACTCTCACCTCTGCTCTTGCCATGCCTGTGTGAATGCTGTCATGCTTGATGATAATTGACTGAGCCTCTGAACGTGTAAGGCCACCCCAATGAAATGTTTTTATAAGTCTTGCCCTAGTCATAGTGTCTGTTCCCAGCAGTAAAACCATAACTAAGTCAGATGTTGGGACAGCCATTGAGGGAGGGGGCAAGCATGCGGCTGCTTGAGCGAGTTTGCAAGCTACTCCCCCAGTGCACTACACCTGTCCTGGCCTGCCTCTGCTTGAGCTCTTGCTAAGCTGAGGGAGCTGCCATTTGCTGAGTGAGAGGCGCTGCCCCATGGCCAGAGTTGGAGCTAGCAAGCAAGATTGAAGCAAGCAAGAGTGAGTGAGTAATCACAGCAGGGAGATGTGCCCAGAGGAAGGCTGCATGGCCATGCTGGGCATGCTCTGCTCCTGGTGGGAAGTCCCAGCCATCGCACAATTCTGCTTGTTCTTTCACAAGGCGTTATGCCTGCTCAACTTCGAGATTGAGGAGTTAGAGGCAGCTCTTCACAGAGATGACTTGGTATTTATCAGTGATCTGATTGCCTGCCTGCTTCAAGACTGCTATTAGCGAAGAGGTATCACGTCTCAGACATTCCACAGCTACTTGGAAGATATTGTTAACTAAGGTTGTGAGCTTGAAGAAGGAAAGCCCAATCCTCTGAGAGATCCCAGTTTTCAAACCTTCCTCTGCGTACATGAGTAGAGATCCTGCATCTTCTCTGTGATTACCCGCTTGTTGCAGATGATGTCTTTGATCTTCTCAAGGGTCTGGATGCAGACAGTCTCCGAGTTGAACCTCTAGGTGAAGACAATTCAGGTGCACTGTACTGGTACTTCGAGGGGACACAAATGTACAAAGAAGACCTAGTACACGGAAGGTCCAATGGAGAACTCTCCTTGAGCAGGGAAAGTGAAAGGCAAAAAAAAAAAAAAAAAAAAAATGTCTCAAATGTTCCTGGAAAAACAGACAAAAGAAGAGGAAGGCCTGCAAAACGAAAAAAAAAAACTACAGGAGGAGATTATATCTAGTGAAAAGCAGGAAGAAAACTCCTTGACATCTGACCTACACAAAAGAAATGGATCCGGAGGGGCAGGCCAAGGTACTTGGTGGATCCTGTGTCTAACAGAAGAATGGAGACAGGTTACTGAGAGCTTCCTGAGAGCCGACCTCTCTCCAAGAGCAGCAACTCTACAAGCTCCTTAGCAGGACTTCCTGCCTGAAATCTGCAACATGATTGCTCAGAAGGGAAAACGTCCACAGGACACAAAGCAAGAGCTGCAACACAGGTTTATATCTGTCCACCTGCCCATCCAATTCATCAAGCTAGAGGAAACTCCCATGCTCACCAAGATAGAAAAACAGAAGCACAGGTGGGAGGAGGAGGAACGACTGATCTTTCTTGCAGTGCAGAAGAAGGAGCAAGATCAGATGTTAAAGGAGGAGAGAATGCAGGAAAAGGAGGAAAAAGGTCAAGGCAGTGGAAGTCTGGGCTAAGAGGAGAAAGCTCAGGGAAGAATGAGCATGGCTATTGGCTAAAGGCAAGGAGCTACCCCCAGAACTTTCCCATTTGGATCTGAATTCTCCTATGAGGGAATGGAAGAAGACCAAGGACCTCTTTGAATTGGATGACGATTTCACAGCCATGTAAAAGTTCTAGATGTGGCGAAGGCTCACAAGAATTCCTGGCCCTTCTTGGAACCTGTGGATGAATCTTATGCCCCCAACTATTACCAGATTATTAAGACCCCCATGGATATTTCAAGCATGGAGAAGAAATTAAATGGAGGTTCATAGTTTACCAGGGAGGAATTTGTAAATGTCACGAAGACCATGTTCAAAAATTGCCGAAAATACAATGGTGACAGTAATGAATATACCAAGATGTCTGACAATTTAGAGCAGTGTTTCCATCGGGCCATGACAAAACACTTTCCTGGTGAAGATGGAGACACAGATGAAGAATTTTGGATCAAAGAGGATGAAAAATGCTAAAAAAGAGGAGTCAGTCTGGTAGAAATAGTGGAAGCCATGTTTGGACTCTCTCAAGAAACACAGAAGTGTAGAGCAGGAAACAGCCACCAATAAAGAATGGGGGAAAATCATTGCCCGCAGCACACTGAGCTGCCTCCTCAGGGGACAATCAGAGCAGCAGTTCCATACAACTCCCTCCAGAGGTCGGCACATCAAATGGCCAAGGCTTTTCTTGCCCCCTGCATTGTGGTAGGGTGCCTATTCACTCATCCCTTTTAAACCAGATGAAGCCAGCAGCACCAGGAACGTTTGGCTCTCTTCAAGGATCAGAACCCATCAACTTACATGGCTCCTCTCGAATTCCAGAGGTGCCCCCAGAGGAGCCCTTGCAACACCCAACCTTTGCTATACAGTATCCAGTTGGAATTAGTAACCATTGGTTATCCCTGCTCAGTGCTTCAGACCTTTCCAATATGGTGTCACATGTCCCATCCTTACAGCTTGGGCAGATGAACTGTCCCAGTCAAGTTGGAAACATGTATCCACCAGCTCCATTCCAGGCAGGATTTATTCCTTCTAGGCATGGTGGGACTCCAGCCCGACCCCCAGACTTTCCTGAAAGGTCTGAAATTCCTCCTGGTCATATTTATCATTCATACAAGTATCTAAATCGAGGACACCCTGCTGTTTGGAATGGGAACCATGGTACTGTAAACCCTGGATGTTTGGGGCCAGTTGAGAAGCCCCACCTGGGTCCAGGACCCTCTCACCACCCTCATACCATTGGTCATGTGATGGATGGCCGAGTGATGAGACAACCTATCCCACCAAACCAGTGGACTAAACAGTCAAGCTTTCTACCTCATGGTGTTCCTTCCTCAGGGTATATGCAGCCACCCTGTAAGTCTGATGGACATGGTTTGCAGACACCTCCAACTCCAGCACCAAGTCCTGGATTTAGAGGGCCCTCCCAGGTGCTCCTGGGGGCACAAGTAGGGGAATCCATGATGGACAGCCCTGAAATGATTGCCATGAAGCAGTTCCCCTCTGGAGTCTTTCCCCCAGGTATGCCTTACCACCCTCCTCCAGTGCACTCCTCCCCAATAACTGGTCCCTCTCCAAAGGTAGCTCATTCATCATCAGTACGTGTGTTAGAGCCCGAGACTGCATTGGACAACCCTGGGAGTACACAGGAGATGACTGAAACATAAGAGCCTGAGGAAGACCCAGAGCCTTTGCCTGGACATGAAGAGAAAGCAGCAAGCATTTGTTCTTCAGAGGGGGTATACCTCAAACAACTACTTCACCCTGCACCTCCCTTGCAAGCCAGCGGTACCAGGCAAAGCTCACCACAAGAAAGGGAAACAGAGGACTTCCGACTCAATAGTGATGCTTCAGACTCTGCAGACACTTCTAACACATCAAAGAACAAGAACACCTGGCCTTTGGACAATAGCTACAGCAGCCCAGCTGTGCAAGGCTGTTTGAGAGACTTCTCCATAGTGGCAGAGATGGGGAATCTACCTGAAAATGAGGTCCTTGGTGAAGCATCTCCCTGTAGGTCAGAGGGGAAGGGCCTTGATGGTAGTGGTCCAGAAAAGCCAATCTGCCCCAGGGGTAAAACATTGCAAGAAGCCATGCTATGCATAGGACCGAATGCTACTACACCTCTTTGCACAGATCCCGGTTGGATGGCAGGCAAGGTGAACCAGTTTTCTCCCTTATACATGCCTGGCATAGAATACTCTAACTCAGCTACACAGTACTCTATGAGTCCAAGTTTGCAAGGCTTGGGCTCTATGATGGGAGGAAAGTCCTCAGGATCACAGCCTCAGTCCTTTCCTCCCAGGGGGTTCCAGGATAATGGTCCCCAACCTGGACTCTTTCCTAGGTACCATCCTCAGCAAGGAATGAGATATACCTACCAGCCTTCTTCTCTGCCTTCCTACCACCCCTATCCGAGGACTCCTCATTATACCTGTCCACAGGGCTTTTCTGATTGGCAGAGATCTCTCCCTTCCCAGAGAAGCCCAAGTGGACCCCCAGGGAGTCACCCTCCATGCTCCCTCTTCCCAGAGAAGAATGTCCTGTCTAGTCTGCAAGGTTGTGAGACACTAAATTCTGCCTTAACTCCTCCAACTCAAATGGATGCAGTGACTGCTAAGGTTGTTCCTCCTGATGGACACAATTCTGGTCCAGAAGAAGAAAAGATGGATGAATCTGTGGAGAGGCCAGAGAGTCCCCCAAAATTCTAGATCTCGACAACCATGATGCAGCTCCCAAGTGGCAGAACTCACTGTCAACCAGTGTCTATCTTTATGGAACTCCACCACCATCTCTGAGTTCAGGAATGACTTTTGGTTCATCTGCTTTCCCACCCCACAGTGTGATGCTGCAGACAGGGTCTCCATATACTCCTCAGTGATCAGCCAGTCATTTTCACCCCAGGGCATACCCATCCTCTGTGCCTGCCCATCCACATCCCCACCCAGTAGCCACCCAACCCAATGGCCTCTCTCCAGAGCGTTCCCTCAACTTCTGTCACAAAGAGGGCCTAGGTCACTTTCAGGCTTCGATGATGGAGCAGACTGGCACTTGAAGCAGATTAAGAGGCACATTTCAAGAAGTACACAGACCAACGGGATTGCAAATGCATCCAGTCCAGTCACAGTCCTTATTCCAAAAGACCTGGGCGCCTGTGGAGTCACCAGAACAGTTGCTGACTCGTAAAATCCCAATACTACCTCTGGATCAGAGCTAGTCTAGGGAGGACCTAAGCCCTAAGGAAGTGGACGGCTGCTTGTGGAGACCATAAGTCAGGCCTGGCGGATTTGGAGGAATGAATGCTGTACATCTCTGTCCTGTCTTCCGGTTCCACCTCTTCACTGTGAATCAAGCCTTCCTCAGAGCTGAACAGTATAAGCCTTAGGTGCATACTCTTTAGATAACTGGCTGGCCTGTAGCTGGGATCATCTGCACAGCTGACAAACTTACCCACAGCAATATACCTGGAGTTCTTGCTGGCTTCTCCAAATCCCAAGACTCTTGTCCAGGGAAAATCAATTTAAACTTGGGTGGAGTGTACATGTAATGCTGGAGTGGTGCCTTTAAACTTTCATGAGCTTCTAATCTCAGGTATATATTTGGTGAAGGGACTACTTTAGAATTAATGTTTTTGGAGCTGGTCCAGTTTACAGAAGTTTCATGTTGCCAAATTAAAATTATTATTTTTTTTTGTGGTGACTGTATTGTATATATAGTGGGACAGTCAGGTGGGTACATGGAAGAGTTGGGAGTCCTTCCCCGATATGGCCAGCATACTGTACTGGAAGATTCTCTGTCTTTGTACAGTCAGGTCTCACTGAATGCCTGAGGAAATAGGAGAAGAGATCCAGAAGGCTGCAGCTTATATATTTCCCTTAACTTGTTTCCTCTGCAGCTGGCCTCGGAGACAACATGTCCTCCTCAGCATTCATTTCACAGTTGATTGGACGGTGCTGTCATGGGGATTTACTGGGTGTTGCAGCCATAGGACAGGCTGCTCTCACTCTTGTGGCCTAAATTCTGGACTTGGGAAAGCATGTCCCTTCCTGCTTTTCCACCAGCTCTACCAGATAGTTGTAAGCCAGGAATTTGGACTCTAGAGTGTTTTACTTATCAGAAGATAAAGTGGCTTCTTCATGGGCCTGTCAGGCCTGTGATCTAGAAGGCATCAAACAACACTTTCTAGCACAATCACATTTTGTGAAAGTGACTACTCAGGTTTGTTATGTATGTTAGTCCCAAGAAAGAAATTGCACAGTTTTGAAAAAAAAAAAAAAAGACAGAAGTTGGTACCAGGGAATGGGGCATTGCTGGGATAGGACTGACCATGCTTTCATTTGAAGAATGTAGATTTAGGGACTTTGGATTTGGAACACAGAGGAATGCTTTAAAAGTGGCTTAATGGGTCATTCTAGTAGGAATATGGAAGACTTTGTTGCTGGGAGTGATTTGAACTGTGTTGACCTGGCCCAAGAGATTTCAAAGGAGAAGAATTTCAGAATGTGGCAGAAAGACTGTTTTTGTCATATTTTGATGAAGAATGTGGCTAGTTTTTGTCCTAGACTGACAAGTCTGCCTGAGACTAAGGTGAAGAGCCTCAGATTAATTGCATTGACAAGGGAAGTTTCAGAAAAGCCCAGCAGAGACTTTGTTCTCTGATTAAGTCTTAGAAAGATAAGTTTTAACAAGCATAGCAAGCTTAGAAAGGAAAAATATAAAATACATGGTTTGAGTATTAAAGGGGCACCAGGACGTGAAATGGAGCAAAATCCTATGTTAGGAGATAACAGATTAAGGAAGTGGGACCTTGGGGTCAGACTCTACCCATCTAAATTTAGATTCAGGCATGGTGATGCACACCTTTAATCCCAAGAGACAGGCATGTTGATCTATGCCTTTCAAGGTCAATCTACAGGGCAAGAACCAGGATAGCCTAGCTTAGGCAGTGAAGGATTTGGAAAACAAATCCAGTGATAATGTAATAGTACAAGAGGGTCATGTTCTAGTTCCTGTAAGCAGCCGAACTCGGCACCTTCAGCCATGTGGCTCTGGCTCTAGACTTAGGAATGGAAGGAACTACTGGGACATTTGATTCGGGTTAGCTGGAGCTAAGATATTAGCAATGATTAAGAAGAGACCAGCATCACTGAATTGAAATATGGGAATTGTTTTCTTAGAGCACAAAGAAGCTGTGTTTCAGAGACAGGCAAGGTTGTACTTCATGCAGCTTCTGGACTTGGTAATGTGGAAGAGTCACCCAGGTGGCACTGGTTTGGAAGGCATGAGGTGTCATGAAGAACAGCTGATGCTTGGCATTGTGAGAAATCATGGAAGACCATTGGAGAAGGTATAGCCTCAGCTGTAGTTGATGGCCCAGGACTGAGGGTGTCATGAAAAGGATTTGAGGCTTGGCACCATGAAGAGAGCCTATGAGAGGCTATTGGTGAAGCCTAGTTTGAGTGGAACACCCTTGTGTATTGGATTTGTCAGTACCATGGGATGATCACCAAGAACAGCAGCTGTAGTGGAGTGGATCAACCTGAACTTAGAGTGCTACAGAGGTCAGAGGTGGATAAGTGATGCCAGCCCTTAGGAGGAGCCCAAGAGATCAAGTGGAATCCCAGACACTGAAACAAGAAGCTGTATCATTGAAATTATCTTGGAGACTCAAAGACGTTAAAAATGCCAGAGCCATGGTATACATGCTAAGGAAAGCTCCTAAGAGGGAGTTGAACCAGCCGAGGATAATGCAGTTTGTTGCAGTCAACAAAGATGAAAAAGGAGTGGAGATCTGAGGTCTGTTAACCTTATAAATTTCCACATCTATATGTTTCACATAAGACCTTTCAAATTCAAGGTCAATATGAACTATTATGTTTAAATCGGCTTGAGTAAGGGCAGCATTTCCAGTCCTTGTGCATGAGCTCTTTGTGGTTTTTTTTCATGGAGCTGGCCCTAAGAAATGTCTAGCATACAGTTTTCAGCTGTTGTCCTGGTTGTTCTGTCATGGGGTGTGCATTTAATAAACCTTCCGTGTTTAACTGAATTCAGTGTTTCTTTGGATTGTTTGTTGACACTTGGACATAAACACTTCCATTCAGCAGCACATAGGACACTGAGCCAAGGTCAAGAATGGTGATATCTTGCCATAAATTATGTGAGAAGGGGGAAGGCGAATTTATCCCTTAGGATAAGGATCAGGGGTGGCTTGGTGCTTTTTAGGTTTCTTTTGCCTTTTAAACTGCTTCAAGACCCCATTTCTGATGTCCTAGGAATCATCGTGTTCCCATGATGATGCACTCAGACATGCCTGGAAACTACCAGGACACTTGTCAGAGAGCTTGATTTCTAAAAGAAAGGGATTATGGTTAATCTATGCTGCAGGATATTTGGTCACATTGTAAACCTCAAGATTGTGTTAATTCCTGAAAAAGAAAAAGAAAAAAGAAAAACACCTTTTTATGGTGTAGCTCAGCCCTAGCACAGACCTGTAATCCAAGAGCTTTCTGTTCAGTATACATTTTGGTCCTGTGGTTCATTCCTATCACTCACATATATTGCAAAGCAAATTAAAGTCAACACCATGTCCAGAAGTAGAGCAATTAACCAGTTGAAAGGGAATGAATATAATTAAACAAAAGGATGGCCTTTTTGGGGGAGGGGGGTTGAGACAGTATGTCTCTGTATAGCACTGGCTGTCCTGGAACTCATTCTGTAGACCAGGCTGGCCTCGAACTCTGAAAACTGCCTGCCTCTGCCTCCCAAGTGCAGGGATTAAAGACATGAACCACCACTGTCTGGCCTTAGAAAGAAGGACTTTAACTTGATGGATATTTAAGACAGTATGGGGAGGGATAAAGACTGCTTTCCTACTGGGAGTTCATCAGGGTAGGAAGGTCAGCTAGGTGCTTTCAGTGACTCTCTGAGCTGGCTACTGCCACTGAGTCTTCACTGGTAAAATTAAATGCCTGGTTTACGTGTGTGTTTTAAAAATGTATTTATTAATCATTCCATTGGGTTACATCTCACATGATATGCCACTTCCTGGTTACCCTCCACTAACCCCTCAAAATACATCTGCACTCTCAGCCCCCACTGTGCCTGGATGAGGATTCTCCTTCACCCACCCTCCCTTTCTTGACCTACTGATTGAGAAACCCCCTACACTGGAACATTAAACCTCCATAGGACCAAGGGCCTTGCCTCCCATTGCTTTCAGTTAGGCCATTCTCTGCTACAATGTATCTGGAGTTATAGATCCCTGCTTATACACTCCTGGGTTGGTGGTCTAGTGTCTAGGAGCACTGGATGGTCCGGCCAGCAGATGTTGTTTTTCAATACGATTCCATTCCCCTCTTCACCTCCAGCTTTTCTGCAAGCTCCTGCAATGAGTTCCCTGAGCTCAGTGTAATAGTTGGCTCCAATGGTCAGTTGCTGGCCACACCTCCCAAAGAAACATCACTCCAAGTTCCTGTCTGCAAGCACCTCTTGACCACAGGAACAGTGTCTGGTTTGGTGTCTGAAGACAGGATGGATCCCCAGGTAGGGAAGTCCCTGGACAGCCCTTCCTTCAGTCTCTGCTCCATTTCTTGTCCCTGTTCTTCCTTTTCTCAGGAACATTTCTTGGTTAAAATCTTTGAGATGGGTGGATGGCACAATTCCTTGACAGAGAGCATTGGCAGGGGTCGCCTTGGGGTTTGGGGGACATGGGGGAGGCATACCTATCTATTGGAGGTGGTCTCTACAGGTTCTATCTCCCTGATGTCTGAGAGCCTCAAGGGTCTATTCCCTGTTCCTCATCCTTCCACTCCCCATGTAATTTTTTTTCAATTTCTTAACCTCTTGTTCCTCTCTCCAATCCCTTCCAGTACCTGACACTGCCTCCCTTATTTCCTCCCCTTCCTCTCTCCCTCCAAGGTCCCTCTCTTCCTCCCAGAATCTTCCTTTTTTCCCCTTAATGCAGGATAGGGTAATGCCAGGACCAGGATTGGGAATGGGTGGGTTAGGGAGCAGGGGGAAGGTGGAGGGGATAGGGTATTTTCAGAGGGGAAACAAGGAAAGGGGATAACATTTGAAATGTAAATAAAAATATATATATATAGAGAGAGAAAGAAAGAACATGAGACCAGAATCAACTGACAAGGACACATGGGTTACCACAGAGTGCAGAGGCCCAGTGCGGGTCTGATCTAGGTCCTAAGTATTTATGTTATGGTTGTGTAGCCTGGCATTCTTGCAAGATTCCTAACAGTGGGAGCAAGGCTCTCTCTGAATGTTTTGCTTACTTTTTGGACCCTTTTCCTCCACTGACCTTCCATGTCTTGTCCAAGCCTTGATATGATAACATGTGCTGAGTTTTATTGCCCCCTGTTATGCTGTATTTGGTTGATGTTCCTGGGAGGCCTGTGCTTTTCTGAGAGTAGTAGTGCTTCCCGGAAGGTAGATTTCAGGAAAGGGGAGGTGGAGGGGAGAGGGTTGGGGGAAGGAAAGGGACAGAATATACTATACGAATGAAAAATAAATAATTTGCCCTTCTTTTAAAATTTATTGAGGGAACACCCAACGTCATTCACTAGACACACACACACACACACACACACACACACACACACACACACACACACAGAAATGAAAACCACAAAAAGTCAATGGTATAGTTTTTTCTTTTTTTGAATATTATTTTTCTTTTTTTATTTATTTTTTAATTTTTTTATTTTTATTTGATATTTTCTTTATTTACATTTCAAATGCTATCCTGAAACTTCCCTGTACCCTCCCTCCCCCATGCTCCCCTACCCACCTACTTCCACTTCTTGGCCCTGGTGTTCCCTTGTACTGGGGCATACTTTGCAAGACCAAGGAGCCTCTACTCCCAATGATGGCCAACCAGGCCATCTTCTGCAACCTATACAGCTAGCAACATGAGCTCAGGGGTACTGGTAAGTTCATATTGTTGTTCTACCTATCAGGTTGCAGAACCCTTCAGCTCTTGGGTACTTTCTCTAGCTCCTCCAATGGGGGCCCTGTGTTTCATCCAATAGATGACTGTGAGCATCCACTTCAGTATTTGCCAGGCACTGGCATAACCTCACATAAGTCAGCTATATCAGGGTCCTTTCAGCGAAATCTTGCTGGCTTATGCAATAGTGTCCGGGTTTGGTGGCTGATTATGGGATGGATCCCAGCTGGGGTAGTCTCTGGATGGACCATCCTTTTTTCTTAGCTCCAAAATTTTTCTTTGTAATTCCTTCCATAGATATTTTGTTCCCTATTCTAAAGAGGAATGAAGTATCAATATGTTGGTCTTGCTTCTTGATTTTCTTGTGTTTGGCAAATTGTATCTTAGGTATTCGAAGTTTCTGGACTAATATCCACTTATCAGTGAGGGCATATCAAGTGATTTCTTTTGTGATTGGGTTACCTCACTCAGGATGATATCTCCCAGATACATCCATTTGACCAAGAATTTCATAAATTCATTGTTTTTAATAGCTGAGTAGTAATCCATTGTGTAAATGTACCACATTTTCTGTATCCATTCCTCTGTTGAAGGACATCTGGGTTCTTTCCAGCATTTGGCTATTATAAATAAGGCTGCTGTGAACATAGTGGAGCATGTGTCCTTATTACCACTTACAATATCTTCTTGGTATATGCCCAGGAGAGGTATTGCTGGATCCTCCGGTAGTACTATGTCCAAGTTTCTGAGGAACTGCCAGACTGATTTCCAGAGTGGTTGTACCAGCTACCAATCTCACCAGCAATGGAGGAGTCTTCCTCTTTCTCCACATCCTTGCCAGCATCTGCTGTCACCTGAATTTTTGATCTTAGCTATTCTGACTGGTGTGAGGTGGAATCTCAGGGTTGTTTTGATTTGCATTTCCCTGATCACTAAGGATGTTGAACATTTTTTCATATACTTCTCAGCCTCTCAGCCTCATGTACTTCCTCAGTTGAGAATTCATTGTTTAGCTCTGTACACCGTATTTTAATGGGGTTGTTTGTATTTCTGAAGTCCAACATCTTGAGCTCTTTGTATATATTGGATATTAGTCCCATATCAGATTTAGGATTGGTAAAAATCCTTTCCCAATTTGTTGGTGGTCTTTTTGTGTTATTGACAGTGTCTTTTGCCTTACAGAAGCTTTGCAGTTTTACGAGGTCCCATTTGTCAATTCTCGATCTTACAGCACAAGCCATTGTTGTCCTATTCAGGAATTTTCCCTCTTTGCCCATATTTTCTAGGTTTTCCCCACTTTCTCCTCTATAAATTTCAGTGTCTCTGTTTTTATGTGGAGTTCTTTGATCCATGTACACTTGAACTTTGTACAAGTAGATAAGAATGTATCAATTCGCATTATCTACATGATAATCACCAGTTGTGCCAGAACTATTTGTTGAAAATGCTGTCTTTTTTCCACTGGATGGTTTTAGATCCCTTGTCAAAGATCAAGTGACCATAGGTGTATGGGTTTCTTTCTGGGTCTTCAATTCTATTCCATCGATCTACCTGTCTGTGGCTGTACCAATATCATGCAGGCTTTTTTTTTTTTTTTTTTTTTTTTTTTTTTTTTTATCACAATTGCTTTGTAATACAGCCTGAGGTCAGGCAAGGTGATTCCCCCAGAGGTTCTTTTATTGTTGAGAATAGTGTTTGTTTCCTAGGTTTTTTGTTTTTCCAGATGAATTTGAAATTTGCCCTCTCTAACCCAGTGATGAATTGAGTTGGAATTTTGATGGGGTTTGCATTGAATCTGTAGATTGCTTTTGCTAGATAGTCATTTTGGCTATATTAATCCTGCCAATCCATGAACATGTGAGATCTTTCCATCATCTGAGATCTTCTTCAGTTTCTTTCTTCAGAGACTTGTCATACAGATCTTTCACTTCCTTAGTTAGAGTCACACCCAGGTATTTTATATAATTTGTGACTATTGTGAAGGGTGTTGTTTCCCTATTTTCTTTCTCAGCCCATTTATCTTTTTGTAGAGAAAGGTCATTGATTTGTTTGAGTTAATTTTATATCCAGGTACTGCACTGAAGCTGTTTATCAGGTTTAGGAATCTTCTGGTGGAATTTTTAGGGTTACTTATATATACTAACATATCATCTGCAAATAGTGATATTTTGACTTCTCCATTTACAATTTGCATTCCCTTGATCTCCTTTAGTTGTGGAATTGCTTTGCCAAGGACTTCAAGTACTATATTGAATAGGTAGTGAGAAAGTGGGCAGCCTTGTCTAGTCCCTGATTTTAGTGGGATTGCTTCCAGTTTCTCTCCATTTAGTTTGATATTGGCTAATGGTTTGCTGTAGATTGATTTTGTTATGTTTAGGTATGGGCCTTGGGTTCCTCATCTTTCCAAGACCTTTACCATGAAGGAGTGTTGGATTATGTTAAATGGTTTCTCAGCATCTAACAAAATGATCATGTGGATTTTGTCTTTGAGTTTGTTTATATAGTGGGTTACTTTGATGGATTTCCGTATATTAAACCATCCCTGCATCCCTGGGATGAAGCCTACTTGGTCATGGTGGATGATTGTTTTGATGTGTTCTTGGATACGGTTTGGGAGGATTTTATTCAGTAATTTTACATCAATATTCATAAGAGATATTGATCTGAAGTTCTGTTTCTTTGTTTAGTTTTTGTGAGGTTTAGATATCAGAGTAACTGTGGCTTCATAGAATGAATTGGGTAGATTACCTTCTGTTTTTATTTTGTGGAATAATTTGAGGAGAGTTGGAATTAGGTCTTCTTTGAAGTTCTGATGGAACTTTGCATTAAACCCATGCATGGCAAATACATAAGTTGATGCTCCTCACAGTCATCTATAAGAAGAAACACAGGGCCTCCAATGGAAAAGCTAGAGAAAGAACGCAAGGAGCTGAAGGGGTCTTCAACTCTATAGGTGGAACAACAATATGAACAAACCAGTATCCCCAGAGCTCATATCTCTAGCTGCATATGTAGCAGAAGATGACCTAGTCAGCCATCACTGGGAAGTGAGGCCCCTTGGTATTGTAAACTTTTTATGCCCCAGTACAAGGGAATGCCAGGGCCAAGAACTGGCAGTGGGTGGGTCGAGGAGCAGGGCAGAGGGAGGGAATATGGACTTTTGGGATAGCATTTGAAGTGTATATGAGAAAATATCTAATAATAATTAAAAATACATGCTTGGTGGAGACCTAAATGTCAGCTGTCAGATTGCGGTCTCCCACCACCTCAACAGGACAGTTAACACTGATCTATTAACTGAAACCATTGCTGTTATATACAAGCAGGGTAAAATGTCATACAACACTCACAAACACATGGGCTGACAAGCTACCACTCTGACTTCTATCTGTGGAAACCAAGAATTGGGCAATGGGAAGAGACCTCATGGCATTACAAGAAGAAAGGAGAAGCCCACATGCCCACCAGATTAATGACAATGAGAAGCACTCATTGGTATTTACATTTTGACTTTGACCCTACAAGGTTCTTCCCACCTCAAGTCACATGACCCTCGCATGACCTCTGTCCCAGGACCTAAAAGCAGCTCAGAAGTCTGCATAACATCCCATGTATCATGTACACTTGCATGAATGTGGCATGTTATTCATCTGTCACCCTTCCTAGACTTCAGATTAAAGCAAAGCAGCAAGGTCCACTTGCCAATGATTTCGTTTCTCAGAAGAGGCTAACTTCTCTGAATATGTGAGTATAAAAAGAGAAATGAACATCTGCATTCCATGAGGTGGGCGGCTGGTTGAGAGTGTGGATTAGAAAGATGGTAGGGGAAAGCAAAGTGATTCCAATGGGGCAAATGTTGACAGACAGTATTAGCCTGACTGAGCTGCTTGTCCCTACCTGAAGTTGTTGGGTCTCAAGGTTGCTGATGTGCTCCTGTTCGTCTTTACCATTCAGGTCCAAGTCAACCAAATATTTCTGAATGAGAGCCCAATCAATCTCTCTTTCCTTCCTCTCCCAACCAGTGTGAAGGACATCTTAATAAGATTCTTCTCCATCATGGGCTGGCTATGTAGGTTTCTGGAAACACCCTCTGCATAGTAAGATACTGCAGCTCCATCTTCTCATTCCTATGTACAGGCCCATTAACCCCACCAGGACCCTGGCTCCCATGAAGACCTAATACAGTCCATCTCAATAAATCCATCACAACTGCACAAACAGCAAACAGCCATTTCAAAGAAGAAGAAATTTTTGCTGCAGCCCAAACACCAAAAAGGTCTCATTGTCTCTCCAAAAGAAAGAGGAATTTCCATCTATCCATGACTTCCCAATGCACTAGGGCAACATCAATTAGTAGGGTGCAAATACCATCAGGGTCAATCAGTAGACCCAAAGTGAGGGCATTCTATCCTTGTGTTATATCACACTCAGCTCTCTAAACCACTGCATGAGAACCATGCTCTCAGTACTGCCATGATAACCATGCACAATCACTCTTCTGTTGAGAGGCTTCTAAGGATGCCTGGACAATGCTGGGAGGGGTAACAGTCTCTTACAGATTTATGAAAACTGAGTCTATCATTCCAAGGCACACTGATGGCTGAAAGTAGAAGGGGTAGAACCAGAACTGCAGACTCTCCAGTCCAGAAACCAAGGAAGGTCGAAAATGCCATTCCACTATTGATTGTCTTGCTAACTGGTACTTACTTATAGAAGTTTATCTCCTTCTTGGGCTCCTGGATGTTCTCTCAGGCCTCAATATTCTCCAACTCTAAGTTGTTCACAGAGAACATAACCTGGTTCTTCTTTAATGTCAGTTGTTCATAGAAGGGTTTTAGCCTCTGGAAGGGCCTAGTCTTAGGAAGACAGAACTCCATGAACATGGGCTTGTAGGAACACATTATTCAGGCTGAGTCATGGACTACCCCAGCCATGGAAAGCACATTCTGTATTCTATATACTTGGATGATCTTCAGCTTTGAAATATGATATCCTAGTCCAGGACAGCAGAAGCTAAGCATCAAGATGGAGTGTTCCATGGCTCTCTGTGTTCACTCGGTTGGGCTGGAGGGTGCAGTCTAATCATTTATATTCTCAAGAGCCTAGGCCACAGGTCTTTGCCCACCAGAAACCTGTGATTATATTTTTTCCTGTTTTCACAACTGGGGTTGTAAATCCTGAATAGCTTATACCATAGAGACAGACCTTACACATAATCCTGGAGATGTGATCAGACATCACCACAGCTTTTAATCTGCTCAAGGGATACAAGTGTGTGGACAACTGTGACCACATAGGCAAAGAACAGTTTTGAATAAAATGGGGGCTCCCAGAATTCAGCACTGAATTCACCTTGAAATTGTTATGAAGATAAATCCTCAAACCAAAACACAGTCTCCTAGGTTCACAAGTGTGGAGGAAAAATTAAACATACAAAACTCATGCACATGGAGGTACATATGCACACACAGAATCACAGACTTGAACAAACACACACACAAGGAGGAGAAAAGGAAACAGTCAGAGAATAAGAGACAGAGACAGAGGCAGAGAGCACAATGAGATGCAAAAGAAATGTATGCAACGTTAGTGTCTCAGAGTATACGGCACATGAACAAAGAGGAACAGGATTGAGCCTCAGGCCTTCTAGATATGCACTGAGAAGTAAAAGGTCGACCAGGTCCCTCTAGATACTACAAGGAGCTTCCAGCACTCAGTCACCTGCCAGGCAAGTACAAACACTCAACATAAACTCACATCACCTAGAACCTTAAAAAGCCACATCCTGTCAAGTGCTTTCCAAATGCATGCTGGGAAGTCACTCTCCACTGCCTCTATCCCTGAATTCTTCATTCAGAATACAAGTCTTCTTCTCTACTGGAGGAAGCAGAAGAGTCCATTTCTCATCTCCCTCCTGATCAAGCTTCAAGTTCTGCGTCTCCATGATGAAGCATTCATGGATATGAGATTAAGCATAGGGACGATCTGGTGGTACAGCTTCATAGAACACACCTCCTTCAAAGGATAAGATGAGGCTGACATTGCAGACCCCAGACTGATAACACAGGGTTTGGAGCAATGCACACCTCTTCTTCATGGATCACTCTGTGAGGGAGATCAACCTATCTCTGCTCATTTCTCTTCTGGGTAATGAGCTGCAGCTCTGTGGTCCACCTCTCCTCTTCCTTTTTGAACTCTTTCTTGCTTAGGACATGGGCAGTGTATGATGTCTGTTTTCAAGCCCCTGTAGGTAAAAGAACACAAGAATACTTTCATGTGAGAATGCAAAGAGTGTAGACAGACCACCCTGAAAGAGAACATGCCTGGAAACTAGTGACACCAGAAAGAGTTTAGTCCAGACTTGAGATGTCTCCACAGTGGGTCTCAGTTCTACCATCACTCTAGAAAGACCAGCAGTTGTAAGCAGCCAAGAGATTCCTTTGTATGCCAAATCATGCTCATCATGCCCACAGAAATGGCTTCTCCAGGATTAGTATAAACTGCACTGGGTGTGACTTGGCTTCAGAGCCCTGACTCCCGAGCTTTCACAAGTCAAATGATATATTCACTATTCACAAGTACTTGAGTGCTTGGAGATGCTGAGATCTCCTACCCTGTTACTCTAGGCCCAGGGCTTTGACTTAAATAGTGACACAAGTGAAGAATATTGTCATCACACCATCAATTCCCCCTATTGAAACACCAAACACCAAAGCAGTAACAATAGGATCCCATCTCTGACTGGGTATATCCACTCTGAGAGGTCTTTGGTTACGGCACAGAGATGCTTGCCACCCACAACTGGTGATAAACTGTTGTGAACTGTCAGTGACAGGAGATGAGAGGAAGTCAGAGATCATAAGGTCATGTCCTGAAGCACAGTTCTCTCCCTGGTACTATTGTCAGATTGCCACTGAAGCTAAAAGAACTATGGGAGAGATATGCAGTGATTCCCTTCCCTAAAATGGTGCATGTTAGACCCTCTATGACTCCTGATGGTCAGTGAAAGTAAAGACTTGGAGTTATTCTCATGATAACAGCTTTGGCCTAGTCAACTCCTGAATTGAGCCATTAAATCTACTCAGACTTCACGCCAGCTTGACTATGCATTCAAAAACTTCTCCGTTTCATCCTGTACTGGTGCATGAAACCACATCCAGGCAGAGACTTCAAGGCAGGTTGCACTGTGGGTGTGTGTTAGGGTGTACACTCATGAAGCCTTATGCTTAGCATTTGATAGTTGCCCTAAGATGCCTCAGGAGATCAATGTGCAGCCATCATGGTGCTGGCAACAATCTGGACATCTGTTAGCAGAGGAAACTGAAATATTAGATCTACCACAGAAATGGTCCTCAGTCTGAGTGTGGCCTCTCCACTCGGCACCAAAGTCACCAATCAGGATTGCTTACAGCCCTCTGTGAGCTATACCATGAGATTCTGTCTGAAAAAAAAAAAATATATCGGGCTGGTGAGATGGCTCAGTGGGTAAGAGCACCCGACTGCTCTTCCGAAGGTAAGTTCAAATCCCAGCAACCACATGGTGGCTCACAACCATCTGCAGCGGGATCTGGCGCCCTCTTCTGGAGTGTCTGAAGACAGCTAGAGTGTACTTACATATAATAAATAAATAAATCTTTAAAAAAATTATCAGAGTTGGGGCATGTAGGCAGAAAGTATAAGAAAATACAACTGACATACATCAGTTGACAGAGCAAAGGCCTAGGATCATGTGTATGGTTTCATGATTTGTCCCACAAATCACACAAACACCTATTTCAGTTAAACAGGGATAGTTTATTGAAAGCTGATCGATGAGAACCATAACTCAGGGTTTCGGTGTTGAGCCATGGCTCCAACCATCTATCTTTGTTAAATTATAAGAAAAAAAAAACTAAAAAAGCCATAGGGAGCAGATATGAACTGCCCAGTTCAAATCAGGCCATTGTAGGTATAAGGGTGCATAGTGACTCTGAAATTAATGGGTCCTAATAATCTTTGTGGCACACTCTAAGATTAACAAATGTCATTCAGAACATAACAGCATGTGATCACCATGACCCTGCTCTGAGTCAAGTTATTTTTCTGTGTCAGTGATTGGCAGGCATATTAGCACAACAATCTGAAATAGGGGCTGGACATAAAACAAAATGTTTGTAGCTATAGTGGCAGGTGACCCCTGGACACCAACACTTCCATTCAGAAGCACACAGGACAATGAGCAAAGGTCAGGAAATGGTGACATCTTGCAGTAAATTTTGTGACAAGAGGGTTGAGGAACTTATCCCTTATGGTGAGGATCAGGGGTCTCCTTGGTGCATTTTAGGTCTCTTAATGCCATGTGCAACAGGTTCAAGAGCCCAGTTCTGATGCCCTTGGAATCCTCGTGGTCCCATGATGATGCACTCAGACATACCTGGAAACTTCCAGAGCACTTGTCAGGGGGCTTGATTTCTATAAGTGAGGGAACATTGCTGACATCTGTTGCAGGCTTTTTTGATCACATTGCAAACCTCAAGATTGTGCTATTTGCTAAAAAAGACAAGAACAAAAACTCAAAGAACCAAAACTTTTTATTCTGAGGTCAGCCCTGGCACAGACCTTCAACCCAAGAGCTTTTATTTAATTGCACTTTCTTGTCTGTGGCTCAGCCCTTGCACACACCTTTACTGCAAAGCAAAAGAAAGTCAACTCCAGGTCAAGTTGCAGAATGATTAACCAGTTGAAAGGGAATGAATATAACTAAACCAAAGGAAGGTTCTTATGTTGAAGGATATTTAAGACAGTGTGGAGAGGGAGAAAGAATGCTTTCCTTCTCAGAGATTAGCAGAGTAGGAAGGTCAGCTGAGTGCTTTCCCCGACTCTCTGAACTGGCATGTTTTCACCCCAGTATCTCTGTTTGAGCTTTATTATTTAAATTAAATGGCTTGCATATATGTATTTTTAAATTTTATGTATTAATCATTCCATTAAATTATATCTCAAATGAAATACCACATTCTGGCTACCCTTCCACAAACCCTTAAAAAAAATTCCATCTGCCCTGTTCATTGCACATTGCCTGTATGAGTGTACACCCCCAACTTTGACCCTCTCCTGCCCTACTGTTTCAGCATTCTACTACACTAGGACATCAAACCTCTATAGGAGGAAGAGCCGCCCACCCTTTGCTGTCAAGCAAGGCCATTCTCTGCTACAATGTATCTGAAGCTATAGTTTCTTCCCAGTACACTTCTTGGTTTGTGGGCTAGACTTGGGGTGTCCTAGGTGGAGGGGGCAGCAGATGTTGTTCTTTCAATGGAGTTGCAATCCTCCTCTGCTCCTCCAAGCTTCCCTACCAGATTCTCTGAGCTCAGTGTAATGGCTGGCTCCAAAGGTCAGTTGCTGGCCACACCTCACCAAGAACCATCACAGGAGGTTCCTGTCAGCAAGTGACTCTTGACCATAGCAAGAGTGTTTGGTTTAGTGTCTGCAGACATTGTGGATTTCCAGGTAGGGCAGTCCCTGGATGGCCATCCCTTCAATCTCTGCTCCATTTGTCGTCCTTGTTCTTCCTTTTGACAGGAATATTTCTGGATTAGAAACTTTGAGATCGGTGGGTGTCCCTATCCTGCAAGGGGAGGCCATGCCTAACCTCTGGATATGGTTTCTACAGGTTCTACCTCCCCTTTGTTGGGCATTTCAGCTATATTTTTACCTAAACCATAGAAGAAATTTTTCCTATTCTAGAGAAAGTAATAGTTGCAAAATTAGAAGAATCAGTCTGAAGATCAGTTTATTAAAACAGAAAATAGAGTCTCCTGGACATATAACAATCAAAACACTAAGTACACAAAAGTATACAAGAATATTAGAAACTGCAAGGGAACATGGTGGAGTAACACAAAAAGACAGGCCTATCAGCAATCAGTAACACAGTGAGGTTTTGTACAGGAACACTCTTCCGTTGCTGGTGGGAGTGCAAACTTGCACAGCCATTATTAGAATCAATATGGTAGTTTCTCAGAAAGTTGAGAATCAATCTACCTCCAGATCTAACTTGGGTCTATTCCCTAAGGATGCTTAATTTTACCATAAGGACATGCTCAACTATGTTTATGTTTGCTCTACTTATATTAACCAGAAACTGAAAATAGCCTATGTGTCCTTCAACAGAAGAAGGAATAAAGAAACTGTGGTACATTTACACAACGGAGTATTACTCAGCTGTTAAAAAATGACATCATGTGTAGAATACATTAGACCTGATAGGTTTTTCTTTGACTGTGGCACTAGAACACTGTCCAATCCTTGTACATTAGCTGGTGAGCCTACGCAGGATACAGATAACATTATATGACTCTGCTCCACCTGTAGCATCTAATATATTGAAGCACAATTGAATTCCTTCCCTAAAGAAAAAGTCCTGCTATACAAATATAAGTAATATATCTTTGGGAAGATAAAATCCTTGCCCATGCTACAGAATGAGACTCTACTGAGAAAAATGGATACACAAGGTCAGTTGTCACTATGAATCTCAAGCTACCAGAAAGGAAGTGGCAATATATTGACTCAGGATCTCAGACCTCGGGATTTTAGCATTACTACTAAAAAAGTTTTGAAGGGACAGAAGTGTAGAAACAAGCCACAATTTTGTGAAGATTCCCAACTTCTGAAAACACTGGTGTTTTTACAATGAGCAATGAATGCAGTCTGATTTGCAGCAATAATCTTCAGTCGACTAGCTGTTTTGTTTCTGCCTTTATGGACTTGGGTACCAATTGCTTTTTGTAATATGGTAAAAATATGGCAATCACTTCTGCATTGATTTTATAACATGTGTTCATATTGAGAATATGATTTTAATGCTGAAATCTCATGTACTTTGTTTTTAATTTCAAGCAAATCTTATTATACTTGAATATGCCTTGGTTTGTTAACACACCTAGACTTGCTATAACTGTATGCATGTAACAGTATGGATGTTCCTTCTAGGGAAGTAAAAACCACCAACTTTAAGTTATATCTAGTGATGTTTCTTGTATCCTTTAAGAAGAATTAAGACGATTATTTCCTTCCTTTTCCTGAGCAGCATCAAAAATCTTCCCTAGAAAAAGTGAGTGCTTTACTGAGACTTCTTCCTAGGAAGGGAAACACTGTGAGAAAAGTATTCTTGTATCTCAGTTTGTGTAAGGGAAAAGCTCCTATGTTTGAAAGTATACTGTAGAAAGTCTCTTCAAAACCTGTATTTGAACTCTGTTCATAGCTTTTTACTTAAACAGTTTAGACAAAATGGCTGAAAATGACAGCATCTTCCTGCATTAAGCAGTACATATACAGCTGTATTCAGCTTCATGGTGTCCCCCTGCCCATTCATTTATGTGTACTGATGACAGTGGGCATAAAGAGCATGAAAGTGTATGCATGTACCATAACTTCTAGACTTAATCTAGTGTGGAGTATTCAATAACCTTTTTTAGATGGTAGATAATAATTAAAATGGTTTAATTTCCTAGAAATGAAATGGAAAAATGGAAATATGGCCATTTTTAAAAAGTAGTTTATTAGATCTTAAAAAATGACATCATAAATTTTGCATGTAAACAGATGCAATTAAAAAAAATAATTCATACTGAGTTAGTAATCCAGAACCTTAAATATAATATGGTATGCATTTCCTTATATATGGATATTATCCATTAAATAAATGCAAAGCAACCTACAATCTGTAGATCTGAAATGTTAGATATAGAGGAAGGGACTGGGGGGAAGGCTCGTTGATCTCCGTGGAAAAGGGAAACTTAGTAGATTTCATAGGTGGACTGGGGGCAAAAAAAGATAGAAACAGGAGGAAAGAAGGTGAAGAGAGGGAGAGATTGAGGGAGAGAATTGACATGCCTTTGAGGGATTATATGGAAACATGGTGCTGTGCATATATCCTAAAATGTATGCAGCTGATTCTGATGAAGTCTCCTAAAACAGGGTATACAAATCCCAACTGGCCATCTCTTGCTACAAAATAAGGCTTCAAGTACTGGGATTGGGTTGTATTCAATTGAATTGTTGGCCATAGAAATCCCCAAACAACCCAGGCTAAGACAATGGGTTGCTCTCTACAATTTGACAGAGGGCCTCATTGCTGAGGACAGACGACACCCACACAACTCATTTAATGTGGAGAAGTTGAGCTGGTGTCTACATGAAGCCTTCACCGCTATGTTCCAATGTTTCCATACAGGATGATAGTCGGCAGGCTACCAAAAGATAAACATAAACACCAACCCATCCAAAACAAAAATCAAAAAACAAAAAAAGAAAAAACCAGTTATCTAAAGCACTTTGATGGTTGGGGGAGGACAGCCCTTTAAGCAATTGATACTCGAGTGACACATGCACCTCCACAAATATGGTGAAATCCACCTAACTTCAAACTTCAAAAATTAATTCCAAACTGACTTCTATTATACTATAGGGTTATCCTATCCTATATTCTATTATCCTGTTCTACTGTCCTATACCATAGAGTTTAAGGTTTTATAATTTTGTATTTATTTACATCCCAAATGCTGCCACTCTTCCCCTACCTCCTTTTTTCTTCCCCTCTGAAAGGGCAGCTCCCACTAGGTCGACCCCTACCCTGATGCATCAGGTCTCTGCGGGATTAGGTGCATCCTCCCCTACTGAGGCCAGACAAGGAATATGTGCCTTGTTACATATGTGCCAGTGGCATCAGAGAAGCCCATGTATCTTCTTTGGTTGATGGCACAGTCTCTGGGTGCTCCAGGGTTATAGGCTAATTGACACTGTCAATCTTACTGTGGGGTTGCCATCTCCTTCAGGGACTCCAATCCTTCTCCTACCTGCAGCAAGAGGTCCCCAACCTCTGTCCAGTGTTTGGGTAAGGGTATCTGTATCTGTCTCAGTCAGCTGCTGGGTAGAGCATTTCAGAGAGCATCTATGTTAGGCTTCTGTCTGAAAGCACAACTTAGCATCAGTAATAGTGTCAGAGACTGGTGCCTGCCCATGGGATGCTTCTCAAGGTGGGCTGGTTACTGGTCAGTTATTCCTTTAATTTGGGCTCCATCTTTGTCCCTGCATTTCTTTTAGACAGGACCTGTCTCAAAGCTTGTATAATTTTGTCCAAGTAGAATCCTTTAGGTAACATCAGAGGATAACATTTAGCATCCAGGGCCAAAGAAAGTGTTCTTTTTTGTTCAAAACAAATGCTTTGAACTCAATTTTGAATACAGCACCTTGCACATATAAAGTATGCATTCTACTTTGAGCCTGCATTTTATTCCCTTAAAACAAAAGTTTTCAATCTGTGATGGAAGCCAGCAAAGTTATGTGATACATCTAGAAGTAAATACTTGAAAGGCACCAATTTCAACAAGGACTACTATCTCAAATATAAACGTCATAATTAAAATTTCATTATAAAACATTCAATTGGAAATATAACAGGATCAGTAAGAGACATTTCACTAACTAGGGATTATACTCAGCAAATGAAGAGGTTCAACATCATTAGTTTTTAGAGAAACACTGACTAAGGCCTCAATGAGATATAACTGCAATCCTTCCAAAGGGCACTCATAACACACCGTGGCATACCAAACTGTACTAGGCTACAATGGACAATTAACAAAAATTTGTGGTGGGTTTAGGCACTGTAGAAAAGAACTCAGAACTTCCACTAAAATTACAATATGCAAGTACTACACAAATGTAACCCCGAATAAACAAAGAGTTTCAAAAATGGAATAAGATGAAATAAAATAATGAATATTAGCAAAAAGGAGTGTGTAGTTCCCGGAGATCCATTGCTTTTGAAGCAAACTTCTGCTGCCAGGAAAGCCCAGCGTTCCAGGTGGCCAACAGAGGCCAACAATTTAAGTAGATCATTGAGCTGAACTTGCGAGGAGGTGCCAAGGTGACTAGGTGCCAAGGTGACCTACTTGGACAAGCAAGTGCCTGATACCAGCATTCAAGGACAGATTAGATCCGGCTGTAGAAAAATGTCTAGAGTCCTTTGGGTCCCTTTAAACAGACTCATGTGAATTTCTTCATTATGTAGACAATTATCAATACTACCTCCATCTTCTAGACTATGATGGTGGGCTTGATGGCCTAGTGACCCACTCAAACACATTCATGTTAGCCACTTTTAATGTGCTTGAGATTTGGAATCAGACGTTTCTTCAGAGTTTGGTCTATCTTGTTGGGAAACTAATTAGCACTGGCTGTTTATAACTGTCAGTCCATGGGGCTGACACCTACATAGACATCCTACTAGCTAGCCTAAATTGAGTCCTCTAAGAGAATGCAGTTTTTAGGGATTGGAGATGACTTTGGTGAACTTGAGAAAAGAGCATCTGGTATGTACTTATTGGAGCCTCATTAACTTCTTGTTTAATCCACTGGCTCCTATGTATAGTCAGTCAATTGAAGTTTCCAGTTTTGGAATTAGGTTACATTTAGTTGAGTTGTTGACCAAAGGGATTCCATGGAGACCCCCATACAACCTATTCTACTGGCAAGAACATAGGTTGTTCTTCACAAATTGAATCCACTTTATTTATAATACTACCAACCCCAAAACAACTCACATGATATCCTTCCAAAATGTGATTGTTAAGCCACCCATAAGCATTTGTTCTTTGAAATGTTACATAGCAATAAAGTGAGATAATTCATTGACATACAACAAGTTGATTCTATATTTATAGAAGTGGACACATAACAAATGAAACAAGAAGGTAACACACTGAGGGATTGCATTCATATAATATTCTGAAAAGATATGGAGTGATTGCCAGATATAGTGGTTTGAATAACAATGGTCCACATCGACTCATATATTTGAAATCTTGGTCCCCAGTTGGTTGAACGTTTTCAATAAGGATTAGGAAATATGGCCTTGTTGGATGAATCATGTCCCTGTGGGTAGGCCTCAAGATTTCAAAAGCCCATGCCAGGCATTGTCTCTTTTTCTCTAAACTTCCAACTTGTGAATCAGAAATAAGTTCTCAGCTACTTCTATAGCACCATGCCTGTCTCCTAGCCTACTGCCATTCTTTTTACCATGGATTTATGCCCAGCAAGCCCCCAATTAATTACTTTCTTTTGTAAGTTATTTGTTCATGGTGTATCTGCACAGCAATAGAAAAGTAAATAAGACACCGGTAAAATCCAGGATCTGAAGAAATAGGTAAAACCATGGGTGTGCTGACTAAATAGCAGAAGTGATCCTTGTAGTAAAGAGAGGATGTGGCATCTTGATTGTGTCAACACCAAGGCCCTGTTGGAGGATTCCTAGTGCAGTTTTCTAGAGGGTTGTATCTGAAGAACTAGGACACTGAAAGACTGTGTTATATTCCTTGTCTAAAGATTGATTAGATGTGCGAATCTACAATTATTTCAAACTGTTTTAGTTAAAAAAGATTGCAATATTATCAATATTATACAAAATAATCTCAAATGTGACTATATGAATACATTCGTAATACATAAATATTCATATATCATTTATAATCCACAGGAATTGTTTATATGTGTCTGATTTATGGTACTCAATTTAGAAAGACTTAAAAACATGACCATGGGTAAGATGAGAGATGAGAAACCTCACCAATGGAACCCTATAAAAAAAAAAAAACAATCAAAATAATATGTACTTTCTTTAAAGATCTGTAAATGAGCTGATTAAACCTGGCAAGTTATCTCTTAAGAAAGCAAGTGGACCCAGGCACATCAAGGTACAGTGGAAACTGGCATGAAATACTTCTCACACATGACAGCAATATCAGATGTGAAGCTAAGGCAGTGGGCAAGCTGAAGGGGTGTGCTGAGCAGGGTCAGTGGGACCCACCAGGCAGTGACTTGCAACCTCCCCTCCCCCACAAATGGGATCTTAGAACACTGACACTACTTCTGAAGCCATGGGTGCCAACTTACACACAGTATCAAGCTGGGCCAAGCCAAGCCATGCTAAGAGAAAACCTAGGTCAGAAACAACCACTTAGTGTTAGGTGTGCCAAATAAGATTCCCAAAGTGATAGAAGTCAAGGATGATTGCTGTTATTGGTTAGTATGACATTTGCATACTGGGTGTACTAAGCACTGAGGGTATACCCCCCAGTGAGCATTCTCCTCTGGGCATAATATAGAGGATACATTGTGCCCTCTCTGACCCTGAAGTGAGGATATAACTGGTAAACTACTCAGTAACTCTACTACAACTCAGCCACAACAGAACAATGTGAAGATATTAATTAAATGAATACACCTGTTAAAAACTTGAAAAGTGAAATAGCCCCTAATGTCTAATGCACTAATGTAAGGAGCATGAAAGTCTAAGGCAATATAAACCGTGCAATATTACTAATTACTAATCCCCCTTGGTGGCCTCCCATGAAAGTCACTTACGTGATATCCCAGAGTGCACAATTGAAATTACATGAAGTTTAAAGTGCTGTCAAGATGACTCAGTGGGTAAAGTCCCTTGCTGCCAACACTGAAAACCTGATCACACAGAGTGGAAAGAGGACACTGACTCTTATTTATGTTGCCTTCTGATCTCCACACATATTCTCTGGCAAGTGGGTTACATGTGAATGTTCTCATTCACTTGCACACATACATATAACTGGATTAGAAAACAATTATAATTATTTTTCAAAATAAGACTACTCAAAAGTATGGAATTCTGCTACTATACAACCTTCCCAAAGTACAAGCATACATGTCTACATATAAAAATGTAAATGGAGTTTCCCTAACTTAGGAGTACAATATCTTACCCAAACACTATCAGAAAGATTAACATCAGTCTATTCTACATCCTGCTACACTGCTGAATTTGTTCATTGTTTCTAGAAGTTTTCTGGTCTAATTTTAGCTTCCCTATGAGCATGTTTCTCTCTATTCTACATCACTTCTTTTTTTTTAAATTAGATATTTTTCTTTATTTCCATTTCAAATGTTATCTCCTTTCTTAGACTCCCCTCTGTAAATCCCCTAACTGCTCACCCTACTCCCTGCTCCCCAAACCACTCACTCCCATTCCTGTCCCTGGAATTCCACTCTACTGGGTCATGGAACCTTCACAGGACCTAGGGCCTCTCCTCCATTGATGACCAACTATGCCATCCTCTGCTACATGTGCACCTAGAGACACCAGTTCCACCATGTGTATTCTTTGGTGATTTAGTCACAAGGAGCTCTAGGGGTACTGGTTAGTTCATATTGATGTTCCTCCTATGGGGATGCAAACCCCTTCAGCTCCTTGGGTCCATTCTCTTGCTCCACCATTGGGGACCCTGTGCTCTGTCCAGTGGATAACTGTGAGCATCCACTTCTGTTTGCCAGGCACTGGCAATTTACATCACTTCTTACAACACAATCACCTTCTGTCCTATAGCAGTGCCTAATTTCACAACTGTAAATACACAAGGAAGACATGTTCTCCCTATTAGCAAGATAAGAAAATTTGCTAGGAAAGGTTAAAAATGAGAAATTGGACTGAATATCTCTTTCCATGTTGAGACTTTGTGTGGTTTGGGTATCAGAGTGACTATGACCTCACAGAATGAGTTAGCAATGTTTTTTCTGTTTCTATTTTGTGAATAATTTGAGGAGTATTAGCTCTTTGTTGAATGTCACATAGAATCCTGCTCTAAAACCTTTTGGCCCTGGGCTTTTTGGAATGGAAAACTTTTATGACTGTTTCTATTTCCTTAGGGCTCATGAAACTGTTAGTTACTAGACAAGATTTAGTTTTGATAGTTGAAAACTGTTTAGAAATAACCCATACCATTTAGATTTTCCAATTTTCTGCAGTACAAGCTTCTGCACTAAAACTTGATATTTCTTTCAATCTCCTCAGTGTCCACTGCTAGGCCTCCTGTTCCATTTCTGATTTTGTTAATTTGGAAATGGACTCTCTGCCTTTCAGTCAGTTTGGCAAAACATTTGTCTATCCTGTTGACTTTTCTCAAGGAACTGGGTCTTGGTTATATTGATTATTTGTATTGAACCCTTTTTATCAAATTGACTGAATTCAGCCCTGAGCTTGTTCCCTGACATCAAATCCTACCTACCTTTCCATGAGATGAGGCTTTGTCTCACTTTAGGAACTGCAGAATGCAATAATTCAAAATCTTGCTGATCTACATGGTAGAGATGCACACCACTCCCTCACTGAGAACAGACACCCTGGAAGGATTCAGGGTGTGTTGATGTAGCCCAGCATGTCAGTGTAACCTGCAAGGTGCCCAGAGACATTAGGAGCAGAAACCTGGAGGATTCCTCCACAGCATTTTTCAATATGGTCTTCAAAAGCATTTTGTACAGAAATACAATGGGTTCACAGATGCACATACACACACAAACATGAAGACCAGAGGATTTTGTGGGATGATTGTTGTCTGTACCATGTGCATTCCAAGGAAGAAATTCAGGTTTCTAGGCTTGGCAGCAAGGATGAATACCTACTGACCCAAGTCATCAACTGATTATCTAAAGCAAAGAATTTTATAAGCTCTGTATCTGTATTTATGCTCTCTCTCTCTCTCTCTCTCTCTCTCTCTCTCTCTCTCTCTCTCTCTCTCACACACACACACACACACACACACACACACACACACACACACACTGTGCACTTTTTCCCACACCATGAAACACATGTAAATACACAAGAAACAGAATTCAAGGAGGGATCTGGGGGAAGGCTGGGTGTTAGAGTGACTTAAAAGCCCCTAAGGTGACTCTCCTTTTGTTGTAGGTTGTACCTCATATAATTGGGTCCTTTATTGTATTTGTCTTTCCCTATAGCACTGCAGACTAGAATGGAACCAAGAGCATTGTGCATGTTAGTCAAATACTGTACACCTTAAACACATCCCAGGTCTAGAAACCCATTAATCTACAATTATTACAGGGCAGGTGGCATCAAGACCCTCAGCTGAGACACTCCAATGACAATGTGGCCATTTCAAGACTAGTTGTCAAGAATGGCAGACAAGTCTGGAGTAATTCTAATAGGCCTTCCTTTATATGTTAATTGAACTTTTTCCCTTACTGCTTTTAATATCCTGTCTTTATTTAGTGCATTTGTTGTTTTGATTACTATGTTTTGGGAGGAATTTCTTTTCTGGTCCAGTCTATTTGGAGTTCTGTAGGCTTCTTGTATGTTCATGGGCATCTCTTTCTTTAGGTAAGGGAAGTTTTTTTTTTCTATAATTTTGTTGAAGATATTTCCTGGACCTTTAAGTTGAAAATCTTCATTATCATCTACTCCTATTATCCATAGGGTTGGTCTTCTCATTGTGTCCTGGATTTCCTGGATGTTTTGTGTTAGGATCTGTTTGCATTTTGCATTTTCTTTGATAGTTGTGTCCATGTTCCCTATGGAATCTTCTGCACCTGAGATTCTCTCTTCCATCACTTTTATTCTGTTGCTGATGCTCACATCCATGGTTCCTGATACCTTTCTTAGGGTTTCTATCTCCAGAGTCCTCTCCCCTTGAGTTTTTTTTTTTTATTGTTTCTACTTCCATTTTTCAATCTTGGATGGTTTTGTTCAATTCCATCGCATGTTTGATTGTGTTTTCCTATAATTCTTTAAGGGATTTTTGTGTTTCTTCTATCGTTTTAGAAGTGCTTGCCTGTAGTTATTTAAGGGCTTCTACCTGTTTAGCTGTGTTCTCCTGTACTTCCTTGAGGGATTTTTGTGATTCCTCTTTAAGGGCTTCTACCTCCTTCGCACTGTTCTCCTGTATTTCTTTAAATGGGTTATTACTGCCCTTCTTTAAATCTTCTCCCACCATCATGAAATATGATTTTAAATATGTGTCTTGCTTTTTGGGTGTGCTGGAGTATCCAGGAATCATTGTGGTCAGCATATTGGGTTCTGATGATAATAATCAAACACAGGGCTGAAATCATCCAAGTGGAAACAAAAAGAACTATTCAAAGAATCAACCAACCCAGGAGCTGGTTCTTTGAGAAAATCAACAAGATAGATAAACCCTTACCCATACTAACTAGAGGGCACGGGGACAGTATCCTAATTAACAAAATCAGAAATGAAAAAGGAGACATAACACAGATCCTGAGGAAATCCAAAACATCTTCAGATCCTACTACAAAAGGCTATACTCAACAAAACTGGAAAATCTGGATGAAATGGACAACTTCCTACAGAGACACCACATACCAAAGTTAAATCAGGATCAGATTAATGATATTAACAGTCCCATTTGCCCCAAAGAAATATAAGCAGTCATCAATAGTCTCCCAACCAAAAAAAGCCCAGGACCAGATGGCTTTAGTGCAGAGTTCTATCAGACCTTCAAAGAAAAACTAATACCAACTCTCCTCAAACTGTTACACAATATAGAAACAGAAGGAACTCTACCCAATTCAGTCTATGAAGCCACAATTACTCTGATAACTAAACTACACAAAGATCCAACAAAAAAAGAGAACTTCAGACCAATTCCCTTATGAATATCGATGCAAAAATACTCAATAAAATCCTCAGAAACCAAATCCAAGAACACATCAAAACAATCATTCATCCTGACCACGTAGGTTTTATTCCAGGGATGCAGGGATGGTTTAATATACAGAAATCCATCAAATAAGCCACTATATAAACAAACTCAAAGACAAAACCCATATGATCATCTCGTAGGATGGTGAGAAAGCATTTGACAAAATCCAACACCCCTTCATGATTAAAGTCATTGAAAGATCAGGAATTCAAGGCCCATACCTAAACATGATAAAAGCAATATACAGCAAAATAGTACCCAACATCAAATTAAATGCTTAGAAGCTGGAAGCAATCCCACTAAAATCAGGGACTAGACAAGGCTGCCCACTTTCTTCCTGCCTACTCAATATAGTACATGAAGTCTTAGGCAGAGCAATTGGACAACAAAGGGAGATCAAGGGGAAACAAATTGGAAAGGAAGAAGGCAAAAATATCACTATTTGCAGACGATAGGATAGTACATATAAATGACCCTAAACACACACCAGAAAACTCCTAAACCTGATAAACAGCTTCAGCACAGTAGCTGGATATAAAATTAACTCAAACAAATCAGTGGCCTTTCTCTACACAAAGGATAGACTGGATGAGAAAGAAATTAGGGAAACAACACCCTTCTCAATAGTCACAAATAATATAAAATACCTTGGTGTGACTAAACTAAGGAAGTGAAAGATCTGTAAGACAAGAACTTCAAGTCTCTGAAGAAAGAAATTGAAGAAGATCTCAGAAGATGGAAAGATCTTCCATTCTCATGGATCGACAGGACTAATATAGTAAAAATGGCTATCCTGCCAAAAGCAATCTACAGATATAATGCAATCCTTATCAAAATTCCAACTCAATTCTTCACTGAGTTAGAAAGGGCAATTTGCAAATTCATGTGGAATAACAAAACACCTAGGATAGCATAAAGTATTCTCAACAATAAATGAGCCTCTGGGGGATTCACCATGCCTGACCTCAAGCTGTGCTATGGAGCAATTGTGATAAAAACTGCATGGTATTGGTACAGCCACAGACAGGTAGATCGATGGAATAGAATAGAAGTCCAGAAATGAACCAACACACATATGGTCACCTGATCTTTGACAATGGAGTTAAAACCATCCAGTGGAAAAAAAAGGACAGCAGTTTCAACAAATGATGCTGGCACAATTGCTAGTTATCATGTAGAAGAATGTGAATTGATCCAGTCTTATGTTCTTGTACAAAGCTCAATACTAAGTGGATCAAAGAACTCCACATAAAACCAGAGACACTGAAATTTATAGAGGAGTAAGTGTGGAAAACCTTTGAAGATATGGGCATAGGGGAAAAATTCCTAAACAGAACAGCAATGGCCTGTGCTGCAAGATCAAGAATGGACAAATGGGACCTCATAAAATTGCAAAGCTTCTATAGGGCAAAAGATACTGTCAATATGACAAAAAGACCACCAACAGATTGGGAAAGAATTTTTACCAATCCTAAATCTGATAGGGGACTAATGTCTAATATATTCAAAGAGCTCAAGAAGCTGAACTCCAGAAATTCAAATAACCCCATTAAAAATGGGGTATAGAGCTAAACAAAGAATTCTCAACTGAGGAATACTGAATGGCTGAGAAATACATGAAAAAATGTTCAACATCCTTACTGATCAGGGAAATGCAAATCAAAACAATCCTGAGAGTCCACCTCACACTCATCAGAATGGCTAAGATCAAAAATTCAGGTGACAGCAGATGCTGGCAAGGATGTGGAGAAAGAGAAGCACTCCCCCATTGCATGTTCAACCACTCTAGCAATCAGTCTGGAGGTTCCTCAGAAAAATGGGCCTAGTACTACCACTAGATCCAGCAATAGCTCTCCTGGGCATATACCCAGAAAATGTTCCATCTGGTAGTAAGGACACATGCTGCACTATGTTCACAGAAGCCTTATTTATAATAGCCAGAAGCTGGAAAGAACTCAGATGTCACTCAACAGAAGAATGGATATAGAAAATGTGGTACATTTACTCAATGGAGTACTACTAAGCTACTAAAAACAATGAATTTATGAAATTCTTGGGCAAATGGATGTATCTGGAGGATATCATCCTGAGTGAGGTAACCCAATCACAAAAGAAGTCACTTGATATGCACTCACTGATAAGTGGATATTAGCTCAGAAACCTAGAATTCCCAAGGTACCACTTCCAAAACACAAGAAAATGAAGAAGGAAAACCAACTGCATGGATATGTCATTCCTTCCTAGAATAGGGAATAAAATATCCATGGAAGGAGTTGCAGAGACAAAGTTTGGTCTTTGAGAATAGGATCGACCATCCAGAGATTGCACACCTGGGGGTTCATCCCATAATTAGTCACCAAACTCAGACACTATTGCATATGCTAGCAAGATTGAGCTAAAAGGACCCTGATATAGCTGACTTATGTGAGGTTATGTCAATGCCTGGCAAATACAGAAATGGATGCTCACAGTCATCTATGGTATGGAATATAGGGCCCCCAATGTAGGAGCTAGAGAAAGTACCCAAGAACTGATGGGATTTGGAACCCTGTAGGGGGAATAACAATATGAACTTTCAATACCCCCAGAAAGTATGTCTCTAGCTGCATATGTAGCAGAAGATGGTCAAGTTGGCCGTCATTGGGAAGAGAGGCCCCTTGGTCTAGCAAACTTTCTATGACTCAGTACAGGGGAAAGCCAGGGCTATGAAGTGAGAGTGAGTGGTTAGGGGAGCAGGGCTGGGGGAGGCTATAGGGCACGTTTGGGAAAGCATTTGAAATGTAAATGAAGAAAATATCTAATAAGAAATGAAAAAATATTTTCAATAAACATGAAAAAAGGAAAAATTTAAAAGGAAATGATGATAAATACAGAAAATGATGTGGGGAAAGGAAAACCCTAACTCCTGAGTTTACATATTGATACATCTGCTAACCAAATTAATATGGAGAAATCTCAAAGAGCTAAAAGTAAATCTACATATCACTCAACATTCCACTCTTTTACCTATGGTCCAATGGAATGACATCCAACTCCACAGAAATCTGCTCAGCTATGTTCATTGGTACTGTAGTCACAATAGGTAGGGAATTTAAACCATCTAAATGTCCTTGAACTGATGAAAAGATAAGGAAAACAGGGCACATACACACAATGCATTATTCAATTGTGAGGAAAAATGAAATCAAGAAAGTTTCAGCTAAATGCATGAACCTAAAAAATACACTGAGTGATATAAACCATACACAAGAAGAACAAACTCCACATGATGTTGATCATTTGTGATTCCTATCTCCCAATCTTTAGATGTAAGTACATAACTTGGAGTAACCACAGAAGACATGAAAGAAATGGAAGACCATATATGAAAAGAAGAAGCTCTAGAGAGAGCTATAGCCCGGTACAGGTGATATGAAGTAAAGAATGGAAAAAACAGAAGTGTAGTTGTTGAAGGAGGAGAAAGAACATTGTAGAAGAAGAGAGGGAACATCAATGCGAGGAGAGGCTCTTGGTCCTGTGAAGGCTCTATGCCCAAGTATAGGGGAATACCAGGACCAGAAATGGGAGTGGGTGGTTTGGCGAGCAGGGGCAGCAGGGAAGGATTAGGGGGGTTTTGAAGGGGAAACTAGGAAAGGGGTAACATTTGAAATGTAAATAAACGATATATCTAATAAAAAAGAAAAAAATAAATAACAATAAAATACTTGAGAAAATATAAAAAATATACCATGTTATATTTATCTAAAATTGCATGCACACACACACAAACACACACACACAATATGTATGTGTATCCATATATAATTACTTGGTGTGAAAATGCTTCCCTCAGGACCGATAGACTACATAACAAAAGACATATAACAAGGCATAGAAAACCTCCTTTGGGTTGATGGTTAAGGGAGCCCAAGGGACAATACAAGTAATCAACTGCTTTCTCCCTGTTTTGTCTCCTAAAACTAGAAGGTAAATCCCTATTGGTGAGGACACTATACAGTTTGAGAACAGGACTTAGTGGAAGTGAGATGGGTGTGTTCCAGAAGCCTTCTTCCTGAGAACCTTTAGAGAAGTTAAATAAACATCAACAAAGCGTAACACATAAATTACTCACAAACACACAAATACACATGCACAAACACACAAACACTCACACACACACATATACTCACACACACACAAAGTCCTGATATAGCTGAAGGAGAAAGTTTATGGGAATAAGAAAGTAGAAAAACAGGAAAAAGAAAATCTTTTCAGTTATTTTATAAATATTAAGTTACTCTGATTTCAAGAATATTAAAGGTCGGGAAGGACTGGAGGAGCTGAAAGGGCTTGCAACCCCTTGGGAAGAACAACAAAATCAACCAACCAGATTCCCCAGAGCTTCCAGGGACAAAACACTAACCAAAGAGGACCCATGGTTCCAGCTGCATATGTACCAAAGGATGCCCTTATCTGACATCAATGAGAGGGGATTAATTCTTTCACACATTAACTCTCTGGTTCATCTCCAGGCTGAGTCAGTTCTATTCAGTAAATACTTACACAGTCACCTGGAACAAGTACTTCCACAATATATTCTTAGATCTTCTATGGCAAAAGGGGAGCTTCAATTGTCCTTCCTAATTAGCACCAACAAAACACAGCAGTTTATAGTCAAGGACAACCGCATCTATCAAAAGCTATTTCCCAGAGTGACTTGGAAGGTTATTATATCTGGTGTGTGGTTATCACTGATGCTGTATTGCAAGCAAAACTGAGGCACATGACTCTGGTCTTCCTGATTTATTTTATATTCTTTTGTGATGGTTTTTATTTCCTCAGCAGCTGCACTGCAATGACTGTATATTACACAATGTTTGGCTACAGAGCCATGGATGAATGTGTGTTACAGAGTACTTTATGTTAGGAGTAGGAGAATTCATGACAGCATGGATACAGTATGGAGGTGAATACATCTTAAAGTGTGTGTACATGGGGTAAGCCACATGATCCACACACAAGAGACCATTGCCTTGTGTATCCCTAGGTGCTATGACTTCACACATATACAGGAAAGGATAGCTGGGTCTGGGTTAAGTCAGAGAAGATGCAACTGACCCTAAAGAGACTGAGGTCTCTGCAAGTTTAGAGGTCTGGTGGGGTGGGTTTGGGGAACCTCGTGGACAAAGGTGGGACAGGGGAGGAGATAGGGGATGTGGAAGAGACAGAGGGTAGATCTGGACTTTAAAACAAAAATCATAAGTAAAACAAAAGCATAAAAGTTTTATTTTTTGCTGGGAGTAATGGCGCATGCCTTTAATCCCAGCACTCGAGAGGCAGAGGCAGGTGGATTTCTGAGTTCGAGGCCAGCCTGGTCTACAAATTGAGTTCCAGGACAGCCAGAGCTACACAGAGAAACCCTGTCTCGAAAAACCAAAACATAACAAAATTAGTGTTATTTTTCTTGTGTTTCAGACTTGCTTTTCTTTCTAGGCAGAGTAAGTTTGTCACCTTTCTGGATAGACAGAATTAATAGGAGCTAGAAAGTTGAAAGCAAAGATGGCTATTATACCAGCATGGGTTCAGCACATCACCAAATCAAGGACAGGGTGAGGGAGTGGGCTGTGGAGCCAGCTGGAGAGCCACAGCCTCATGACTGGACTCCTGAGAGTACCAGGCTCCCCTGTGCCTCATTCAGTCCTCACTCACCTCACAAGATGAGGACTTGCTCACTCTTGCTTGTAGGGAGTAGAGCATTGATCACTTTGACCACTAGGGGGAGCAGTGATGAGGGGTCAGGACTAATTCAAAGGTGTATATGGGCAGATGGTCTGTTACCCTGCCAGCTGGGTGTGGTATCAGAGAAGGAAGAGTGGGTGACCATAATCAGACTGACATTTTCTCATCGCCATGCTCTAAGTACAGTCTTGGGCAAGTGGGTCCATCAGACTGAGCTTTGGCTTCCTTATCTGTCATTGATGATAAGAATCCAGACCTCACATTGATGTTGTTTAAGTGAGATGCTTTGACAGCTGCCTAGCTATTGAAAAGAGATCAATATTATTGCTTATTACAGTGTAGACCCAGGGCCTTCCCTGGGAATAACAACAATAACGATTATGTTAGCAGCAATAGAAGTAAATGAAGGAATTATTATTAGATTTTTCCCATCTTTTCTTTCAGTCAGGTCCAAGTTTAGGAGTGCAGGGGACTGGGCCTGATGACTGCTGTAGCTGGTTGAGATTCACAGTTGCTTAGGTAGCCCCTGTGGAGAAACAGGGAAAGCCACTTTTGGCTACTTAGGTCCAAAGCATGCATAGGTAGGATAGCCTCTACTAGTCACTTGCATGGTGGTGGCTGTCTTGGGTTGAATTTTGTCCATTGCACTGCAGCTCAAGGCTTTTCTTAGGATTAAATCAGGGAGAACTTAGGGGGATTTGACCAAGAAGAGACTTTTATGAGATGTGTAGCAAATCCCAACTGTGACAGGCAGCTTTGTTATGAATACCTTCTTTATATACAGTACTGGAAATGCCCAAGTCACTTCTCCTTGCACAGTAGGCCACACAGCATGGTAATTCACTTTATGTTGCCTTTATTTCTGGAGTTAAAATTCCATTTAAAGAAGAAAATAGATCCTATGACATCTGAATTCTTAAAATAGATCTGTGTGGATGGGTTTTTTTTTGTTATTTATTGTTAATATTTTTGGTTTCTGAACCTGTTTTGTTTGCAAGAGGAGTATGTATTCTACAGGACTGTGACTATAGCTATTCTGAATTTGGGTGCAGGGAAGCATGTTTCAATATGCCATTCTTACAGTAAACTTTTTTATAACCCAAATTAAATAACTATGTACAAATTACAGAAGCTGACAGAAAAGTCTCTTACATGTACAAATATGGATAAGAGTAGACACAGCAGGGGATAATAGGTGTGTATGCTGAGTGCTTACAGAAGCTGGCCTGCCCTAGGCCACCCAATACTCTTCCAGAATTCCCCATTACTGTTGTGTTCACCTTGTCCAGCAAGAAAAGATGCAACAAGGTCGGATTCTTCTCAACAGCTTTCTTTATTTCAGGAACACCTCCATGCTACTGGGGAACTCAGGGAAACCCCTGGAGGACCGCCTATATCCACCCCAGCACTGTGGAGAGCTATGTATCCTCCTGGGATTCGTCAGTATGTCGGCCCCTTTGATGTGTAACACTCTCTCAGAGGGTTTGGCGCCAGATTCGGGCTGGAACCTGTGCAATGGCTTTGTTTAAGGCGCTGGTGTACTGGAGGTCCAGGGCATCTTTTGGGCGTGCGGCTGCCTACACATTACACCCTTCACTTCACCACCTACCCTGTTCTTGTGTTAAGACTCCCACTTTGCAACAAACTTATCACACAGGGATTTTACACAGTTTGGGGAGGGCTTGGATCACAGGCAAAAAAACAGGTCATGAGGGATCTTTTTTTTTTTCAAGTAGAACAGTTTGCTACTATGCTTAGAACAAAAAGAAATACATTATTGTAGCTTATAGCAAAAAAAATAAACAAAAAAACAAAAAAGAAAAACAGCAAAACATAAAAACAAAACCCAATCCATGCTAAAGTGGTTAGGGACAGGAAAGACGATCTCATTAACCTTGAGTGGCCAGCCCCATGTAGCACTATTGCCCTGTTTCCCATGTTTAGCTGCTGCCAGGCTGTTCATACTTCCAATGCCATCCACCACCTGTGGCTAGCCTCCAGTGAGCTGGCTGCCACTCACACTTCCCCTTTACCTCTTAAAATAATAACACAAAACCCTTGTAATATGCCAGACAAATTTATTAGGGGAAATCTACAACCACAAAATGCCCATGTAAACAATGCAAAACTCAACACATACAAATACAACCTGCACACTTAGATCAGGAAAATGTACCTACATTACTCTATTTCCCATTTATGAAATCCCCAGTTACTTATGGCCCCTAGAGCCCCGTAGTCCAGCACCATCTTCCTATTCCTCCTTATTTTGTCCTTCATTCCCTCTCTCTTTTCCATCTCACCTCCCCTCTCTAAAAATCTCAGCTCTGCCTTTCTTCCCCCTGCCCAATAAGAGCCTCTAGCCTTATCTGATCAATTAAGATTTCACCTGACTGCACCTGTTTTTAGGGACTTTTGAGGGAGCAGAGCACACAAACAGCAATATTCCTTCCACCCCTTTTTGTTCAATTAAAAGGCTCTGAACACAGAAATAGCAGTGGTAATATCAGAGCCGTGTATACATGCCTGGCAGCCTAGGACACTGAGTGTGGGCAGGTCAGGCACTGTACCTACAGATCTTCTGAGATTCTCCACTCAAGTGGATTTGATTCTGTTCATCTAATACAGCATATTCACTGGAAGGGCAAAAGCCAACTGCAGGAAGTGTGTGGATGCCTCACAGGTTAGAACATCTGCTACTCACTAGAAGACCCACATGGTACCTAACAATCATCTCTAGGAGTGGTTGTGATTCCATCTGTGCTCTGAGGGAAATGTCCCTCAGGAGGAGCCACATACAGTATTACATTCAGTAGGAAAAACACCCATTCACATAAATGTTCAACATAAGTCTAATCAGCAACAGCAAAACAAAGCAAGTTTATGGTCAAGGACAACAGCATCTATTAAAAGCTATTTCCCAGCAAGAAATGGAAGGTCATTATGTCTGCTGTGTGGTTATCACTTGACGAAGATGAGCTTTGCAAATGCCTTAAAGAAACAGACAGACTACTGCTCTGGTGGCAAGAAGCAAAGCTTTACTGATTTCTACAGCTTAAAAACACGGGTTATGACTTTGCCAATTTTGCCCAAACAATAACATTTTTCCATAGTTGCACTGGGCAGACAATATTATCATTTTTGGAGTCATTTCCTCAGAAAGAGAACAAACTTCACAAGAAGAAACTGTTATCTGCAGACCCAAGGACATCTTCCTCTCAGGGTAAATATTAACTCTTGACTAGAAACAAGGAAAAACTCTGGCTCACAGAAAGCCATGTTTAGACATCCCTCCCTTTCAGGAGGGACGACCCCTGAACTTTCTCCCAGTTAATGGCTCTGACCTTTTCAGGCCAGAACCAAAGGGAAGCTATTGTTCGCCTCAATCACTGATGCTCTGTTGCAAGTAAACTGAGGCATATGGCTCTGGCCTTCCTGATTTATTTTGTATTCCTTTCTGAATGTGTTTATATCCTCAGCAGCTCTAGAACAATGATTGTATATTCCTCAGTATCTGGCTCACAGGATCATGAATGAATGTGTGTGACAGAGTGCTATATGTTAGGAGTATGAGAATTCATGACACCATGGATGCAGTATGGCAGTGATTACATCACCAAGTGTGTGTCCATGGGGTAAATAAAATTATTGATACACAAAAGTTCATCACCTTGTATACCCCTAGGTGGCTATGACTTTACTATATAGCCCTGGCTGTCTGGAACTTACAAAGATCCATCTCTGGATGTGAGTTCTAGGTCTACAGCAGGGGATAGAAAACCTGAATAAGGAAGATGGTCTCAAAAGTCACGACTTGCAAATCCATTCTTTGCATAAGAAATAGAATTTTTAAAAAATAGGTTTTACAATTTCAATTAATATAGAGATAAAGGCAAAAATAAACAATGAAATAAAAGAATAAGAACATATAACTTCTAAATAACATAGCAACAACTCAAAGAACAAAAAATGAAAACTTCACAAAACTATAAAAAAATTATTGTTCATCTTTTTTCTTCACTTTTAGCAGCACAGACCTATAGCCTGTTACTCCTCTTGGACATTTGTTAGCAGTGCAGTCACCTCCGTTCTCTGCCAAGAGGAATTGTCTGAAGAGAAAAGGCAATAACACCCTGAATCAGCCATGGCTTCCTAGTTAGGGCCTATTCCCACTCAGGACATGTGATATAAAGAGATTCATATGGGGAAGATTCATCTGAGGAAGATTCTGGATGCTGGAGATCAGGGTCAGCAGGGGCCTCCTGGCATGACAACTCATTTTGCAAGATGGTCTCTTCTTTAGCTGTGGCCAATCCCAGCTCTCTAGCAGTTTCTGAGACCTGGGAAAGGAATGCAGTTACTAAGACACAGGAATGGTGGGGAAAGGCATGGCAGCTGTCAGACCTTTATCTCCCACTACCTCATCTTTACTTGACAGTCAACATTAATATTCTAACTGAAATTACTGATGTGAAATCTGCAGATAGGACCCAGAATTCACTCAAACCTCCACATAGCATTCCACCTATCTGAAGACATGCATGCAAGAATGTGACATGTTATTCACCTGTCACCCTGAGTGGACTGAAGACTAAAGCAGAGTTGAAAGGTTCACTTGTCAGTGATAATAGTGCCTCCAAAGAGGCTAATTCAGAGTCTCACAAGAGGCTAACTTCCCAGAATACTTGTGTGAAAAAAGAGCAAAGAACAGCTACATTCCATGAGGAGGGCGGCTGCTTGGAAGTATGGATTAAAAAGTTGGTGGGAGGAAGCAAAGATAGATTCTATTGTGCCAATTATCAGATATTCATAGCCTGGCCGAATTGTTTGTCCCTACCTGATGTTCTTTAGTCTCCAGGTTGTTGGTCTTCTCCTGTTCTTCTGTACCACTCAGGTTCAACTCCATCAAACATTGACGAATGACGGCCCAATCAGCCAGTACTTCCTTCTTCTCCTGCTGCAATATTGCCAACTTCTTTTTTATGAGATTCTTCTCCAGCAGGAGCCGGCTGTGCAGGTTACTGGAAACACACTCTGCATGGTAAGTTCCTGCAGCCTCCTCCTCCCATTTCTACTTACAGGTCCCATTAACCTGACATGTACCCTGATTCCTGTGAAGACCTAATACAATCCACCAGAATACATCCATGACAGCTGTACAAACAGCAAATAGCCATTTCATGGAAGAAGAAATTTGTGCTGCAGTCCAAACACCAAAAGGCTCCATGTTTTTCCAAAAGAAACAGGGATCTCCATCTACTCATGACAGCCCATGCATTGGGACAATACCAATTAGTAGGGTGCAACTACAATCAGGGTAGTCATTAGAACCAAAGGGAGGGCGTTCTATCCTCATGTTACACCTCACTTAGCTCTGTAAAACCCTGCCTGAGCCCCACAGGCCCAGTACAACATAATAACCTTCTGATGATCTGAATCACTTGTCTGTTTAGAGGCTCCTGAGGATGCCTGGAGAACACTGGCAGTGGTAACAGTCTCCTAGAGACCTAGGAAAACTGAGTCCAAAAATCCAAGGCACACTGATGCCTAAAAAGCATAAAGTATAGAACCAGACCTGCAGTCTCCCGACCAGAAACAAAGGAAGGCAGAAATGGCCATTTCACAAGTGTTGGCCTCCCAGACAAGAACTTACCGATAGAAATTTATCTCCTTCTTGAGCTCCTGCTTGTTCTCTCGGGCCTCCATGTTCTTGTTCTCTAATTCATGTAGGAATGTCATGATCTCCTTCTCCTTTAATTTCAGTTCTTTATAATGTCCATTTGGCCTGTGGTAGGGCCTGGCCCCAGGAAGACAGAACTCCATAAACTTAGGCTTTTAGTAACACATGAACTCAGGCTGGGTCCTGGACTACAGCAGCCATGGAAACCACACACTGCATTCTAAATGCTGGGATTTTCTTAACCTTGGGAAACTGGCTATCCTGGCCCCTGAACACCAGAAGCTAGGCATCTAGATTGAGGGTGCCCTGGCTCCCTGCGTTACTCAGTAGGTCTGAAGGGCAGACTAAGCAGTTATGTTCTCAGTGGTCTAGGCTACAGGTCTTTACCCACCAAACAGCTGTGATGGTGTTTCCCCTGTTTCCAAAAAAGGGATTCTAAATCCTGGATACCTAATACTGTAGAGACAGTTATTATATATAATTCTGGAGATGATTCCAGACATCACCACAGATTTATAATCTGCCCAAAAAATACAAATGTACTAACACATGTGACAACATAGTCAAAGTGCAATGCTATTTAAAGTGGGGACTACCAGTCCTCAGGACCCACCTCACCTGGATACTCTTAGGTAAGTAAATCCTCAGGCCAAAACACCTACCCCTAGATTCCAAATTGTGGAGAGAAATAAAAACATACAAAACATATTCACAGGTCTGTACCTGTGCATGCACATAGACTCACAGACTTAGACCTATACACAGGATGGAGAAACAAAGAGTGAGAGAATGAAAGAGAAAGAGAGACAGAGACAAAGAGAACACAATGAGAGGTAGAGTAATGCATGCAACATTACTGCCTCAGAGTATAAGGCACACAGACAAAGAGGAACAGGCATGAACTTCAGGCATTCTAATCAAGCACTGAGAAGAACCATGTGGGACCAGGTGCCTCCAGCTGCTACCTGGAGGTGCCAGCACTCAATCACCTGGGAGACAAGTAAAAACACAACTACAAACACACATCACCTAGAAACCTCCTGTCAAAGGCTTTCCAAATGAACCCTAGGTAATCATCACTGCCTCTTTCCCTGAGTTCTTCACTCAGACTCCAAGTTCCTCTTTTCAAGTGGAGGGAGCAGAAGAGTCTATTTCCCTTCTCGATCCTGACAAAACTTCAAGTGTGGCCACTCCTCTAATAAGTATTTAGGGGCATGAAGTGAGGCCCAATTATGTTCTGGTGGTATAGCTTCCTAGAACCCACCCCTTTAAAAGCATAAGATGAAGGAGGCATTGCAGACCCCGGAATGACACCACAGGTATGGAGCAACGTATACCTCTTGTTCATGGATCCCTCGGTCACATAGATCAGGCGATCTCTCAGCTCATTTGTCTCCTGGGTAGTGAGCTGGATCTCTTTGATCAGCTCCTTCTCTTCCTTCTCAAACTGCTCCTTGCTCATGACAGGTATAGGGGATGATGTCTGTCTGTGAGCCACTGTAGGTAGATGAATATGAGAATATTTGATGTGAGAATGCAAAGAGTGTGGACTTACCAAAGAGAAGGAAAAAGGCCTGTAACCTAGTAACACCACCAAGAGATTGGTCCCAGTATGAGATTTCTTCTGAGTGGATCTCAGTTCTACCATCACTCTAGAGAGATCAGGTGATGTAAGTAGCCAGATGTATCCTCATTCCCCCTTAAACGTGCTTATGAGGACCAGAGAGATGTCTTCTTCAGGGTACAACTTGGCTTCAGAGCCCTGAGCCCTGTGGTTTCACAAGTCAGACTACAAATTCACTATCACAAGTATTTGAGATCTTGGAGATGCTCAGATATCCTACCTGTTACTCTAAGCCAAGGAATTGGCTTAATAAGTCAGGCAGGGGGAGAATATGTTCATCACAATGATCAACTTCCCCCCTGAAACACAAAACATCCCAGAAATAAAAATAGAATCCCCCTCTGGGTCTATCAACTGCTTGTTCTTTGTTTACAGTATAGAAATGGCTGCCACCCACAATTGGTGATAAAGAAAGGTAAGGTAGGAACTGTCACCAACAGGAGGTCAGAGTAGTTCTGAGAACATGACATCATGGTCTGGAGCACCATTCTCTCCCTGTGACTAATGTCAGATAACTACAGGAGCTTAAAGAAGCCATGGACTGAAATGCAGGTATTCCCTCCCTCAAACTGGCATAGCTTAGACCCGCTGTCACTCCTGATGATCTCATTCTGTCCCCAAGTAACACCCACAATACCCAGTGCAAGTCAAGACTTGAAGTTCATAGCCCAACAGCTTTGACCTTGCCAACTCCTGCCTTAGGGGATGGAAAAGTACTGTTCTGAAATCCTTGATGATTCAAGAATTTTGATAACCATGGAAGTTTTTTTGCTACCCAGAGTCTCCAGTTCCACATTACTAGAAAGGCCAGCTCAGGCCACCCCTACCAGGAAGCTCAACATCCACTTCCCAGGACTTACTGCTCATTCGCCAAGTCCACCTCCTTCGTCCTTCATTACTCTCAGATGGAAGGCCAGCATCCTTCCTCCCCTCTCTGGTCTCTCTCCCATCCACATTGGTTCTCTGAAAAAGTCTACCAAGTCGGGCAAGCAGGGCCATCACTGCAATGTCCAGTCTCTGACTGAGAAATCTCAGTCAGCTTGTTGTAACTACAACACTGGTGACATCACAGAGGTTGCTTAGAACTCTCCAGGAGACAATAGAATGTCCAAGAAGGGACTGCTGATGTCATGGACTACATAAAGCCTTTGGTTCCCTGCTAATGTTCTCCCTGTACTGACAGGAAGCTGAGCTGCTCTTTCCTGGGGCATAGCCATTGAGCCACATCCTCTTTCCAAAGCGAGGGTTTGCTCTAGGCTTGATTGCCCACACCTAAGTAATTCCTATGTATCTAACTCTGTGTTTCCTTTCCAAACCCTTCTCAGAAATATCTCATCCTACCTTAAATTTTCCTCAATCAGCAATAGGAGCCATTAAAACTTAGTGAGAAATCATACCAATATGATTATGCAGCCAAAATCTACTCCTGTCTAATCATATACAGGTGCATGAAATCTCATCCATGCTGAGCCTTCAGGGCTGGTTGCAGTGTGGGTGTGTGTTAGGGACCACACTCATGAAGCCTTGTGTTTAGCATTTGAAATTTGCCCCAAGATCCCTTAGGAGGGAGACATGCAGTCATGCTTCTGAGAACATTCTAGAAATCTTTTGGCAGAGGAAACTGAAATATGGAGCCACCAATGTGTGACCATCAGATTGTGTGGGGGTTTTTCTCACTGCACCAATTTCACCGATCAGTATTGCTTATAGCCCTCTGTGTGCTAGACCATGAGTTTCTGTATGAAATAAATAATATATTCAACAGAGGTGCGGATGTGCAGGCAGAAAGTATAGGGTAATACTATAGACATAGGTTAGTTGACTGGGCAAGGTCCTAGCATCTTGTATTTGGGTTCATGTTTGGCCCCACAAACCACACAAAACCCAATTTCCGTCAAACATGAATGATTCATTAAATGCAGACCCTAAAGTTGATTGATCAGAACCATTGCTCAGGATTTGTGCCTGAGCCATAGCTCAAAAAAATCTATCTTTGTTAACTTATAAAGACAGAAAACAAAAACCCAAAAACCAAACCAACCAACCAAACAAAAACAAATGAAAAAACAAAATTAGTTCATTTAAAGTTAGGGAAGTATCCAGTGCTCTGTTTGGATCAGGCCGTTTTAGATATAACTGCATATTGACCCTTAATTTGAGGGGTCCCATGGAATGGTTTATGTACCATTGTAAGATTAACAAACCTCATACAGAACACAACAGAATGTGGACACCATGACTTTGCTGAGTCAAGTTGTTTTCTCTGTTGATGATTGGCTGTCATATGACAGCAACTATCTGAAATAGGGGACAGACATAGAAATCAATGACTTTTGCTATACTGTGCTGTACATGCCTTAGCATTAGATTATCCAGGTCTCTCACAATGACTAGTTATGTTTCCACAGTACTTGGAGGCCCCACTTGGAAGCTCAAATATAGGAAAGTGGAAGCAGAATTATCTGAGCTCAAGGTTAACTTGGTCCACATGGGGTATTTGAGACCCTGTTTCAGAAAATAACACTGAATCACACACTACATCAAAGGCCTCACTTACCAAGTCTTTTCTATTATAAAGAACTTACCATTCTCTCCCTTCCAGTCTTTCTTTCTGGGAAGATGGAGAAGTGAGAATGATCTTTCCATTCTAAGGACTATGTTCTCTGTTTCCCTTAGCCCACATTAGGAAAAAATGAAAGTGAGTATCATCATCTGAACAACTGATTAATATCCCCTGCTGGTAGCGTGATACGGTGCTGATGACAATCTTATCTTCCTTTAGTGTTGCTGACCCAGCAGGAAGTATTAAGTGCTGAGGCCAAAGCTCAGAGAACTGTTCAAGGGGCTAGACAGAAGCCATCAGAGACTCTCCACATCCTTGTCCTGAGATGAAATCCAGGAACACAATGTGAACTTGGTGGCCAATTTACCATACATCAAACTTCTACCTCCACCTTTCTATGTTCAGTACAGGAAAGTGTGCATGCACCTCCATGCCAGATTGATCTTGATATATGTCCCAGGGCGCAGACTTTTTAGAGAGTTGGTTGTAGTCAAGCAATTGGTGCCCTCAGTAAGATGTGAAGACTATCAATAATAAGTGACCACACTGTATTTGTTTAAACATTAGTTAAAAATTGAGCATAACTGAGGAATTTGACACCAGCTCTGCGTCCTGGTCTTTTTGTGCCTATACCTTGCTCAAAAGGAAGGTGGGAGGACAACTTGGGTTCCTCTGCATGGATAGAGTGAGGTGAAATCGGCACCGACCAGTCTGAGCAACAATGCTGAAGCACTTTATTTCAAGTAAAAAACACATTCTCTGTCCTCCTTGAAAGTGCTCCTGTTGAGGCCATGGACCTTGTATAAACATGCTAACATCATGCAGACATCTTTCCTAATGATACAAAGTTCTCTCTGGTAAGGCTTGCCCCCTTACCATATCTGTAGGAAATTTGTTACATGGCAGCCGTCAGTCTATTTCATGCTTTTGCCATAATATGCTTCCAAGTTGTGATGGTTTGTATACTCTTGTACCAGAGAGTGGCACCATTTGGATGGGTAGCATTGTTGGAATAGGTGTGACCTGTTTGCAGTAGGCATGTCACTGTGGGCGTGGGCTTAATACTCTCATCCTAGGTGCCTGGAAATGGGTCTTTTACTAGCAGCCTTTGGGTGAAGATGTGGAACTCTCAGCTCTGCTCTTGCCATGCCTGTGTGAATGCTGTCATGCTTGATGATAATTGACTGAGCCTCTGAACGTGTAAGCCCGCCCCAATGAAATGTTTTTATAAGTCTTGCCCTAGTCATAGTGTCTGTTCCCAGCAGTAAAACCATAACTAAGTCAGATGTTGGGACAGCCATTGAGGGAGGGGGCAAGCATGTGCCTGTTTGAGTGAGCTTGCAAGCTACTCCCCCAGTGCACTACCCCTGTCCTGGCCTGCCTCTGCTTGAGCTCTTGCTAAGCTGAGGGAGCTGCCATTTGCTGAGTGAGAGGCGCTGCCCCATGGCCAGAGTTGGAGCTAGCAAGCAAGATTGAAGCAAGCAAGAGTGAGTGAGTAATCACAGCAGGGAGATGTGCCCAGAGGAAGGCTGCATGGCCATGCTGGGCATGCTCTGCTCCTGGTGGGAAGTCCCAGCCATCGCACATTCTGCTTGTTCTTTCACAAGGCTTTATGCCTGCTCAACTTCGAGATCGAGGAGTTAGAGGCAGCTCTTCACAGAGATGACTTGGTATTTATCAGTGATCTGATTGCCTGCCTGCTTCAAGGCTGCTATTAGCGAAGAGGTATCACGTCTCAGACATTCCACAGCTACTTGGAAGATATTGTTAACTAAGGTTGTGAGCTTGAAGAAGGAAAGCCCAATCCTCTGAGAGATCCCAGTTTTCAAACCTTCCTCTGCATACATGAGTAGAGATCCTGCATCTCCTTTGTGATTACTCGCTTGTTGCAGATGATGTCTTTGATTTTCTCAAGGGTCTGGATGCAGACAGTCTCCGAGTTGAACCTCTAGGTGAAGACAATTCAGGTGCACTGTACTGGTACTTCTATGGGACACAAATGTACGAAGAAGACCTAGTACACAGAAGGTCCAATGGAGAACTCTCCTTGAGCAGGGAAAGTGAAAGGCAAAAAAAAAAAAAAAAATGTCTCAAATGTTCCTGGAAAAACAGACAAAAGAAGAGGAAGGCCTGCAAAAAGAAAAAAAAAAACTACAGGAGGAGATTATATCCAGTGAAAAGCAGGAAGAAAACTCCTTGACGTCTGACCTACACAAAAGAAATGGATCCGGAGGGGCAGGCCAAGGTACTTGGTGGATCCTGTGTCTAACAGAAGAATGGAGACAGGTTACTGAGAGCTTCCTGAGAGCCGACCTCTCTCCAAGAGCAGCACCTCTACAAGCTCCTTAGCAGGACTTCCTGCCTGAAATCTGCAACATGATTGCTCAGAAGGGAAAATGTCCACAGGGCACAAAGCCAGAGCTGCAACACAGGTTTATATCTGTCCACCTGCCCATCCAATTCATCAAGCTAGAGGAAACTCCCATGCTCACCAAGATAGAAAAACAGAAGCACAGGTGGGAGGAGGAGGAACGACCGATCTTTCTTGCAGTGCAGAAGAAGGAGCAAGATCAAATGTTAAAGGAGGAGAGAATGCAGGAAAAGGAGGAAAAAGGTCAAGGCAGTGGAAGTCTGGGCTAAGAGGAGAAAGCTCAGGGAAGAATGAGCATGGCTATTGGCTAAAGGCAAGGAGCTACCCCCAGAACTTTCCCATTTGGATCTGAATTCTCCTATGAGGGAATGGAAGAAGACCAAGGACCTCTTTGAATTGGATGACGATTTCACAGCCATGTAAAAGTTCTAGATGTGGCGAAGGCTCACAAGGATTCCTGGCCCTTCTTGGAACCTGTGGATGAATCTTATGCCCCCAACTATTACCAGATTATTAAGACCCCCATGGATATTTCAAACATGGAGAAGAAATTAAATGGAGGTTCATAGTTTACCAAGGAGGAATTTGTAAATGTCACGAAGACCATGTTCAAAAATTGCCGAAAATACAATGGTGACAGTAATGAATATACCAAGATGTCTGACAATTTAGAGCAGTGTTTCCATCGGGCCATGACAAAACACTTTCCTGGTGAAGATGGAGACACAGATGAAGAATTTTGGATCAAAGAGGATGAAAAATGCTAAAAAAGAAGGAGTCAGTCTGGTAGAAATAGTGGAAGCCATGTTTGGACTCTCTCAAGAAACACAGAAGTGTAGAGCAGGAAACAGCCACCAGTAAAGAATGGGGGAAAATCATTGCCCGCAGCACACTGAGCTGCCTCCTCAGGGGACAATCAGAGCAGCAGTTCCATACAACTCCCTTTAAAGGTTGGCACATCAAATGGCCAAGGCTTTTCTTGCCTCCTGCATTGTGGTAGGCTGCCTAGTCATGCATCCCTTTTAAACCAGATGAAGCCAGCAGCACCAGGAACGTTTGGCTCTCTTCAAGGATCAGAACCCATCAACTTACATGGCTCCTCTCGAATTCCAGAGGTGTCCCCAGAGGAGCCCTTGCAACACCCAACCTTTGCTATACAGTCTCCAGTTGGAATTAGTAAACATTGGGGATCCCTGCTCAGTGCTTCAGACCTTTCCAATATGGTGTCACATGTCCCATCCTTACAGCTTGGGCAGATGAATTGTCCAAGTCAAGTTGGAAACATGTATCCACCAGCTCCATTCCAGGCAAGATTTATTCCTTCTAGGCATGGTGGGACTCCAGCCCGACCCCCAGACTTTCCTGAAAGGTCTGAAATTCCTCCCGGTCATATTTATCATTCATACAAGTATCTAAATCGAGGACACCCTGCTGTTTGGAATGGGAACCATGGTACTGTAAACCCTGAATGTTTGGGGCCAGTTGAGAAGCCCCACCTGGGTCCAGGACCCTCTCACCACCCTCATACCATTGGTCATGTGATGGATGGCCGAGTGATGAGACAACCTATCCCACCAAACCAATGGACTAAACAGTCAAGCTTTCTACCTCATGGTGTTCCTTCCTCAGGGTATATGCATCCAACCTGTAAGTCTGATAGACATGGTTTGCAGCCACCTCCAACTCCAGCACCAAGTCCTGGATTCAGAGGGCCCTCCCAGGTGCCCCGGGGGGCACAAGTAGGGGAATCCATGATGGACAGCCCTGAAATGATTGCCATGAAGCAGCTCCCCTCCGGAGTCTTTCCCCCAGGTATGCCTTACCACCCCCCTCCAGCGCACTCCTCCCCAATAACTGGTCCCTCTCCAAAGGTAGCTCATTCGTCATCAGTATGTGTGTCAGAGCCCTAGACTGCATTGGACAACCCTGGGAGTACACAGGAGATGACTGAAACACAAGAGCCTGAGGAAGACCAAGAGCCTTTGCCTGGACATGAAGAGAAAGCAGCAAGCATTTGTTCTTCAGAGGGGGAATACCTCAAACAACTACTTCACCCTGCACCTCCCTTGCAAGCCAGCGGTACCAGGCAAAGCTCACCACAAGAAAGGGAAACAGAGGACCTCCGACTCAATAGTGATGCTTCAGACTCTGCAGACACTTCTAACACATCAAAGAACAAGAACACCTGGCCTTTGGACAATAGCTACAGCAGCCCAGCTGTGCAAGGCTGTTTGAGAGACTTCTCTATAGTGGCAGAGATGGGGAATCTACCTGAAAATGAGGTCCTTGGTGAAGCATCTCCCTGTAGGTCAGAGGGGAAGGGCCTTGATGGTAGTGGTCCAGAAAATCCAATCTGCCCCAGGGGTAAAACATTGCAAGAAGCCATGCTATGCATAGGACCGAATGCTACTACACCTCTTTGCACAGATCCCGGTTGGATGGCTGGAAAGGTGAACCAGTTTTCTCCCTTATACATGCCTGGCATAGAATACTCTAACTCAGCTACACAGTACTCTATGAGTCCAAGTTTGCAAGGCTTGGGCTCTATGATGGGAGGAAAGTCCTCAGGATCACAGCCTCAGTCCTTTCCTCCCAGGGGGTTCCAGGATAATGGTCCCCAACCTGGACTCTTTCCTAGGTACCATCCTCAGCAGGGAATGAGATATACCTACCAGCCTTCTTCTCTGCCTTCCTACCACCCCTATCAGAGGACTCCTCATTATACATGTCCACAGGGCTTTTCTGATTGGCAGAGATCTCTCCCTTCCCGGAGAAGCCCAAGTGGACCCCCAGGGAGTCACCCTCCATGCTCCCTCTTCCCAGAGAAGAATGTCCTGTCTAGTCTGCAAGGTTGTGAGACACTAAATTCTGCCTTAACTCCTCCAACTCAAATGGATGCAGTGACTGCTAAGATTGTTCCTCCTGATGGACACAATTCTGGTCCAGAAGAAGAAAAGATGGATGAATCTGTGGAGAGGCCAGAGAGTCCCCAAAAATTCTAGATCTCGACAACCATGATGCAGCTCCCAAGTGGCAGAACTCACTGTCAACCAGTGTCTATCTTTATGGAACTCCACCACCATCTCTGAGTTCAGGAATGACTTTTGGTTCATCTGCTTTCCCACCCCACAGTGTGATGCTGCAGACAGGGTCTCCATACACTCCTCAGTGATCAGCCCGTCATTTTCACCCCAGGGCATACCCATCCTCTGTGCCTGCCCATCCACATCCCCACCCAGTAGCCACCCAACCCAATGGCCTCTCTCCAGAGCGTTCCCTCAACTTCTGTCACAAAGAGGGCCTAGGTCACTTTCAGGCTTCGATGATGGAGCAGACTGGCACTTGAAGCAGATTAAGAGGCACATTTCAAGAAGTACACAGACCAACGGGATTGCAAATGCATCCAGTCCAGTCACAGTCCTTATTCCAAAAGACCTGGGCGCCTGTGGACTCACCAGAACAGTTGCTGACTCGTAAAATCCCAATACTTCCTCTGGATCAGAGCTAGTCTAGGGAGGACCTAAGCCCTAAGGAAGTGGACGGCTGTTTGTGGAGACCATAATTCAGGCCTGGTGGATTTGGAGGAATGAATGCTGTACATCTCTGTCCTGTCTTCTGGTTCCACCTCTTCACTGTAAATCAAGCTTTCCTCAGAGCTGAACAGTATAAGCCTTAGGGGCACACTCTTTAGATGGGCTGGCCTGTAGCTGGGATCATCTGCACAGCTGACAAACTTACCCACAGCAATATACCTGGAGTTCTTGCTGGCTTCTCCAAATCCCAAGACTCTTGTCCAGGGAAAATCAATTTAAACTTGGGTGGAGTGTACATGTAATGCTGGAGTGGTGTGTTTAAACTTTCATGAGCAGCTAATCTCAGGTATATATTTGGTGAAGGGACTACTTTAGTATTAATGTTTTTGGAGCTGGTCCAGTTTACAGAAGTTTCATGTTGCCAAATTAAAATTATTATTATTTTTTGTGGTGACTGTATTGTATATATAGTGGGACAGTCAGGTGGGTACATGGAGGAGTTGGGAGTCCTTCCCCGATATGGCCAGCATACTGTACTGGAAGATTCTCTGTCTTTGTACAGTCAGGTCTCACTGAATGCCTGAGGAACGAGGAGAAGAGATCCATAAGACTGCAGCTTATATATGTCACTTAACTTGTTTCCTCTGCAGCTGGCCTCGGAGACAACATGTCCTCCTCAGCATTCATTTCACAGTTGATTGGACGGTGCTGTCATGGGGCTTTACTAGGTGTTGCAGCCATAGGACAGGCTGCTCTCACTCTGGTGGCCTAAGTTCTGGACTTGGGAAAGCATGTCCCTTCCTGCTTTTCCACCAGCTCTACCAGATAGTTGTAAGCCAGGAATTTGGGCTTTAGAGTGTTTTACTTATCAGAAGATAAAGTGGCTTCTTCATGGGCCTGTCAGGCCTGTGATCTAGAAGGCATCAAACAACACTTTCTAGCACAATCACATTTTGTGAAAGTGACTACTCAGGTTTGTTATGTATGTTAGTCCCAAGAAAGAAATTGCACAGGTTTGAAAAAAAAAAAAGACAGAAGTTGGTACCAGGGAATGGGGCATTGCTGGGCTAGGACTGACCATGCTTTCATTTGAAGAATGTAGATTTGGGGACTTAGGATTTGGAACACAGAGGAATGTTTTAAAAGTGGCTTAATGGGTCATCCTAGTTGGAATATGGAAGACTTTGTTGCTGGGAGTGATTTGAACTGTGTTGACCTGGCCCAAGAGATTTCAAAGGAGAAGAATTTCAGAATGTGGCAGAAAGGCTGTTTTTGTCATATTTTGGTGAAGAATGTGGCTACTTTTTGCCCTAGACTGAAAAGTCTGCCTGAGACTAAGGTGAAGAGCCTCAGATTAATTGCATTGACAAGGGAAGTTTCAGAAAAGCCCAGCAGAGCCTTTGTTCTCTGGTTAAGTCTTAGAAAGATAAGTTTGAACAAGCATAGCAAGCTTAGAAAGGAAAAATATAAAATACATGGTTTGAGTATTAAAGGGGCACCAGGACGTGAAATGGAGCAAAATCCTATGTTAGGAGATAACAGATTAAGGAAGTGGGACCTTGGGGTCAGACTCTAACCATCTAAATTTAGATTCAGGCATGGTGATGCACACCTTTAATCCCAGGAGACAGGCATGTTGATCTATGCCTTTCAATGTCAATCTACAGGGCAAGAACCAGGATAGCCTAGCTTAGGCAGTGAAGGATTTGGAAAACAAAGCCAGTGATAATGTAATAGTAGAAGAGGGTCATGTTCTAGTTCCTCTAAGCAGCCGAACTCGGCACCTTCAGCCATGTGGCTCTGGCTCTAGACTTAGGAATGGAAGGAACTACTGGGACATTTGATTCGGGTTAGCTGGAGCTAAGATATTAGCAATGATTAAGAAGAGACCAGCATCACTGAATTGAAATATGGGAATTGTTTTCTTAGAGCACAAAGAAGCTGTGTTTCAGAGACAGGCAAGGTTGTACTTCATGCAACTTCTGGACTTGGTAATGTGGAAGAGTCACCCAGGTGGCACTGGTTTGGAAGGCATGAGGTGTCATGAAGAACAGCTGATGCTTGGCATTGTGAGAGATCATGGAAGACCATTGGAGAAGGTGTAGCCTCAGCTGTAGTTGATGGCCCAGGACTGAGGGTGTCATGAAAAGGATTTGAGGCTTGGCACCATGAAGAGAGCCTATGAGAGGCTATTGGTGAAGCCTAGTTTGAGTGGAACACCCTTGTGTATTGGATTTGTCAGTACCATGGGATGATCACCAAGAACAGCAGCTGTAGTGGAGTGGATCAACCTGAACTTAGAGTGCTACAGAGGTCAGAGGTGGATAAGTGATGCCAGCCCTTAGGAGGAGCCCAAAAGATCAAGTGGAATCCCAGACACTGAAACAAGAAGCTGTATTATTGAAATTACCTTGGAGACTCAAAGACGTTAAAAATGCCAGAGCCATGGTATACATGCTAAGGAAAGCTCCTAAGAGGGAGTTGAACCAGCCGAGGATATTGCAGTTTGTTGCAGTCAACAAAGATGAAAAAGGAGTGGAGATCTGAGGTCTGTTAACCTTATAAATTTCCACATCTATATGTTTCACATAAGACCTTTCATTTCAAGGTCAATATGAACTATTATGTTTAAATCGGCTTGAGTAAGGGCAGCATTTCCAGTCCTTGTGCATAAGCTCTTTGTGGTTTTTTTTTCATGGAGCTGGCCCTAAGAAATGTCTAGCATACAGTTTTCAGCTGTTGTCCCGGTTGTTCTGTCATGGGGTGTGCATTTAATAAACCTTCCGTGTTTAACTGAATTCAGTGTTTCTTTGGATTGTTTGTTGACCCTTGGACATAAACACTTCCATTCAGCAGCACATAGGACACTGAGCCAAGGTCAAGAATGGTGATATCTTGCCATAAATTATGTGAGAAGGGGGAAGGGGAATTTATCCCTTAGGATAAGGATCAGGGGTGGCTTGGTGCTTTTTAGGTTTCTTTTGCCTTTTAAACTGCTTCAAGACCCCATTTCTGATGTCCTAGGAATCATCCTGTTCCCATGATGATGCACTCAGACATGCCTGGAAACTACCAGGACACTTGTCAGAGAGCTTGATTTCTAAAAGAAAGGGATTATGGTTAATCTATGCTGCAGGATATTTGGTCACATTGTAAACCTCAAGATTGTGTTAATTCCTGAAAAAGAAAAAGAAAAAAGAAAAACACCTTTTTATGGTGTAGCTCAGCCCTAGCACAGACCTGTAATCCAAGAGCTTTCTGTTCAGTGTACATTTTTGTCCTGTGGTTCATCCCTATCACTCACATATATTGCAAAGCAAATTAAAGTCATCACCATGTCCAGAAGTAGAGCAATTAAGCAGTTGAAAGGGAATGAATATAATTAAACAAAATGATGGTCTTTTTGGGGGAGGGGGGGTTGAGACAGGATGTCTCTGTATAGCACTGGCTGTCCTGGAACTCATTCTGTAGACCAGGCTGGCCTCGAACTCTGAAATCTGCCTGCCTCTGCCTCCCAAGTGCAGGGATTAAAGACATGCACCACCACTGTCTGGCCTTAGAAAGAAGGACTTTAACTTGATGGATATTTAAGACAGTATGGGGAGGGATAAAGACTGTTTTCCTACTGGGAATCAGTAGGGGAATCAGTTCATCAGGGTGGGAAGGTCAGCTAGGTGCTTTCACTGACTCTCTGAGCTGGTTACTGCCACTGAGTCTTCACTGGTAAAATTAAATGCCTGGTTTACGTGTGTGTTTTAAAAATGTATTTATTAATCATTCCATTGGGTTACATCTCACATGATATGCCACTTCCTGGTTACCCTCCACTAACCCCTCAAAATACATCTGCACTCTCAGCCCCCACTGTGCCTGGATGAGGATTCTCCTTCAACCACCCTCCCTTTCTTGACCTACTGATTGAGAAACCCCCTACACTGGAACATCAAACCTCCATAGGACCAAGGGCCTTGCCTCCCATTGCTTTCAGTTAGGCCATTCTCTGCTACAATGTATCTGGAGTTATAGATCCCTGCTTATACACTCCTGGGTTGGTGGTCTAGTGTCTAGGAGTACTGGGTGGTCCAGCCAGCAGATTTTGTTTTTCAATAGGATTCCATTCCCCTCTTCACCTCCAGCTTTTCTGCAAGCTCCTGCAATGAGTTCCCTGAGCTCAGTGTAATAGTTGGCTCCAATGGTCAGTTGCTGGCCACACCTCCCAAAGAAACATCACTCCAAGTTCCTGTCTGCAAGCACCTCTTGACCACAGGAACAGTGTCTGGTTTGGTGTCTGAAGACAGGATGGATCCCCAGGTAGGGAAGTCCCTGGACAGCCCTTCCTTCAGTCTCTGCTCCATTTCTTGTCCCTGTTCTTCCTTTTCTCAGGAACATTTCTTGGTTAAAATCTTTGAGATGGGTGGATGGCACAATTCCTTGACAGAGAGCATTGGCAGGGGTCGCCTTGGGGTTTGGGGGACATGGGGGAGGCATACCTATCTATTGGAGGTGGTCTCTACAGGTTCTATCTCCCTGATGTCTGAGAGCCTCAAGGGTCTATTCCCTGTTCCTCATCCTTCCACTCCCCATGTAATTTTTTTTCGATTTCTTAACCTCCTTTTCCTCTCTCCAATCCCTTCCAGTACCTGATACTGCCTCCCTTATTTCCTCACCTTCCTCTCTCCCTCCAAGGTCCCTCTCTTCCTCCCAGAATCTTCCTTTTTCCCCCTTAATGCAGGATAGGGTAATGCCAGGACCAGGATTGGGAATGGGTGGGTTAGGGAGCAGGGGGAAGGTGGAGGAGATAGGGTATTTTCAGAGGGGAAACAAGGAAAGGGGATAACATTTGAAATGTAAATAAAGAAAATATATAAAAAAAAGAAAGAAAGAAAGAACATGAGACCAGAATCAACTGACAAGGACACATGGGTTACCACAGACTGCAGAGGCCCAGTGCGGGTCTGATCTAGGTCCTCTGTATTTATGTTATGGTTGTGTAGCCTGGCATTCTTGCAAGATTCCTAACAGTGGGAGCAAGGCTCTCTCTGAATGTTTTGCTTACTTTTTGGACCCTTTTCCTCCACTGACCTGCCATGTCTTGTCCAAGCCTTGATATGATAACATGTGCTGAGTTTTATTGCCCCCTGTTATGCTGTATTTGGTTGATGTTCCTGGGAGGCCTGTGCTTTTCTGAGAGTAGTAGTGCTTCCCGGAAGGTAGATTTCAGGAAAGGGGAGGTGGAGGGGAGAGGGTTGGGGGAAGGAAAGGGACAGAATATACTATACGAATGAAAAATAAATAATTTGCCCTTCTTTTAAAATTTATCGAGGGAACACCCAACGTCATTCTCTAGACACACACACACACACACACACACACACACACACACAGAAATGAAAACCACAAAAAGTCAATGGTATAGTTTTTTCTTTTTTTGAATATTATTTTTCTTTTTTTATTTATTTTTTAATTTTTTTATTTTTATTAGATATTTTCTTTATTTACATTTCAAATGCTATCCCGAAACTTCCCTGTACCCTCCCTCCCCCATGCTCCCCTACCCACCTACTTCCAATTCTTTGCCCTGGTGTTCCCTTGTACTGGGGCATACTTTGCAAGACCAAGGAGCCTCTACTCCCAATGATGGCCAACCAGGCCATCTTCTGCAACCTATACTGCTAGCAACATGAGCTCAGGGGTACTGGTAAGTTCATATTATTGTTCTACCTATCAGGTTGCAGAACCCTTCAGCTCTTGGGTACTTTCTCTAGCTCCTCCAATGGGGGCCCTGTGTTTCATCCAATAGATGACTGTGAGCATCCACATCAGTATTTGCCAGGCACTGGCATAACCTCACATAAGTCAGCTATATCAGGGTCCTTTCAGCGAAATCTTGCTGGCTTATGCAATAGTGTCCGGGTTTGGTGGCTGATTATGGGATGGATCCCAGCTGTGGTAGTCTCTGGATGGACCATCCTTTTTTCTTAGCTCCAAAATTTTTCTTTGTAATTCCTTCCATAGATATTTTGTTCCCTATTCTAAAGAGGAATGAAGTATCAACATGTTGGTCTTGCTTCTTGATTTTCTTGTGTTTGGCAAATTGTATCTTGGGTATTCAAAGTTTCTGGACTAATATCCACTTATCAGTGAGGGCATATCAAGTGATTTCTTTTGTGATTGGGTTACCTCACTCAGGATGATATCTCCCAGATACATCCATTTGACCAAGAATTTCATAAATTCATTGTTTTTAATAGCTGAGTAGTAATCCATTGTGTAAATGTACCACATTTTCTATATCCATTCCTCTGTTGAAGGACATCTGGGTTCTTTCCAGCATTTGGCTATTATAAATAAGGCTGCTGTGAACATAGTGGAGCATGTGTCCTTATTACCACTTACAATATCTTCTTGGTATATGCCCAGGAGAGGTATTGCTGGATCTTTGGGTAGTACTATGTCCAAGTTTCTGAGGAACTGCCAGACTGATATCCAGAGTGGTTGTACCAGCTACCAATCCCACCAACAATGGAGGAGTCTTCCTCTTTCTCCACATCCTTGCCAGCATCTGCTGTCACCTGAATTTTTGATCTTAGCCATTCTGACTGGTGTGAGGTGGAATCTCAGGGTTGTTTTGATTTGCATTTCCCTGATCACTAAGGATGTTGAACATTTTTTCATATACTTCTCAGCCTCTCAGCCTCATGTACTTCCTCAGTTGAGAATTCATTGTTTAGCTCTGTACACCGTATTTTAATGGGGTTGTTTGTATTTCTGAAGTCCAACATCTTGAGCTCTTTGTATATATTGGATATTAGTCCCATATCAGATTTCAGATTGGTAAAAATCCTTTCCCAATTTGTTGGTGGTCTTTTTGTGTTATTGACAGTGTCTTTTGCCTTACAGAAGCTTTTCAGTTTTACGAGGTCCCATTTGTCAATTCTTGATCTTACAGCACAAGCCATTGCTGTCCTATTCAGGAATTTTCCCTCTTTGCCCATATTTTCTAGGTTTTCCCCACTTTCTCCTCTATAAATTTCAGTGTCTCTGTTTTTATGTGGAGTTCTTTGATCCATGTACACTTGAACTTTGTACAAATAGATAAGAATGTATCAATTTGCATTATCTACATGATAATCATGATAATCTGGCAGTTGTGCCAGAACTATTTGTTGAAAATGCTGTCTTTTTTCCACTGGATGGTTTTCGATCCCTTGTCAAAGATCAAGTGACCATAGGTGTATGGGTTCATTTCTGGGTCTTCAATTCTATTCCATCGATCTACCTGTCTGTGGCTGTACCAATATCATGCAGGCTTTTTTTTTTTTTTATCACAATTGCTTTGTAATACAGCCTGAGGTCAGGCAAGGTGATTCCCCCAGAGGTTCTGTTATTGCTCTGTGTAGCCCTGGCTGTCCTGGCACTCACTTTGTAGACCAGGCTGGCCTCGAACTCAGAAATCCGCCTGCCTCTGCCTCCCGAGTGCTGGGATTAAAGGCGTGCGCCACCACGCCTGGCTGGTTCTGTTATTGTTGAGAATAGTGTTTGTTTCCTAGGTTTTTTGTTTTTCCAGATGAATTTGAAATTTGCCCTCTCTAACCCAGTGATGAATTGAGTTGGAATTTTGATGGGGATTGCATTGAATCTGTAGATTGCTTTTGCTAGATAGTCATTTTGGCTATATTAATCCTGCCAATCCATGAACATGTGAGATCTTTCCATCATCTGAGATCTTCTTCAGTTTCTTTCTTCAGAGACTTGTCATACAGATCTTTCACTTCCTTAGTTAGAGTCACACCCAGGTATTTTATATAATTTGTGATATTGTGAAGGGGTTTGTTTCCCTAATTTCTTTCTCAGCCCATTTATCCTTTTTGTAGAGAAAGGTCATTGATTTGTTTGAGTTAATTTTATATCCAGGTACTGCACTGAAGCTGTTTATCAGGTTTAGGAATCTTCTGGTGGAATTTTTAGGGTTACTTATATATACTAACATATCATCTGCAAATAGTGATATTTTGACTTCTCCATTTCCAATTTGCATTCCCTTGATCTCCTTTAGTTGTGGAATTGCTTTGCCAAGGACTTCAAATACTATATTGAATAGGTAGTGAGAAAGTGGGCAGCCTTGTCTAGTCCCTGATTTTAGTGGGATTGCTTCCAGTTTCTCTCCATTTAGTTTTATATTGGCTAATGGTTTGCTGTAGATTGATTTTGTTATGTTTAGGTATGGGCCTTGGGTTCCTCATCTTTCCAAGACCTTTACCACGAAGGAGTGTTGGATTATGTTAAATGGTTTCTCAGCATCTAACAAAATGATCATGTGGATTTTGTCTTTGAGTTTGTTTATATAGTGGGTTACTTTGATGGATTTCCGTATATTAAACCATCCCTGCATCCCTGGGATGAAGCCTACTTGGTCATGGTGGATGATTGTTTTGATGTGTTCTTGGATACGGTTTGGGAGGATTTTATTCAGTAATTTTACATCAATATTCATAAGAGATATTGATCTGAAGTTCTGTTTCTTTGTTTAGTTTTTGTGAGGTTTAGATATCAGAGTAACTGTGGCTTCATAGAATGAATTGGGTAGATTACCTTCTGTTTTTATTTTGTGGAATAATTTGAGGAGAGTTGGAATTAGGTCTTCTTTGAAGTTCTGATGGAACTTTGCATTAAACCCATGCATGGCAAATACATAAGTTGATGCTCCTCACAGTCATCTATAAGAAGAAACACAGGGCCTCCAATGGAAAAGCTAGAGAAAGAACGCAAGGAGCTGAAGGGGTCTTCAACTCTATAGGTGGAACAACAATATGAACAAACCAGTATCCCCAGAGCTCATATCTCTAGCTGCATATGTAGCAGAAGATGACCTAGTCAGCCATCACTGGGAAGTGAGGCCCCTTGGTATTGTAAACTTTTTATGCCCCAGTACAAGGGAATGCCAGGGCCAAGAACTGGCAGTGGGTGGGTCGAGGAGCAGGGCAGAGGGAGGGAATATGGACTTTTGGGATAGCATTTGAAGTGTATATGAGAAAATATCTAATAATAATTAAAAATACATGCTTGGTGGAGACCTAAATGTCAGCTGTCAGATTGCGGTCTCCCACCACCTCAACAGGACAGTTAACACTGATCTATTAACTGAAACCATTGCTGTTATATACAAGCAGGGTAAAATGTCATACAACACTCACAAACACATGGGCTGACAAGCTACCACTCTGACTTCTATCTGTGGAAACCAAGAATTGGGCAATGGGAAGAGACCTCATGGCATTACAAGAAGAAAGGAGAAGCCCACATGCCCACCAGATTAATGACAATGAGAAGCACTCATTGGTATTTACATTTTGACTTTGACCCTACAAGGTTCTTCCCACCTCAAGTCACATGACCCTCGCATGACCTCTGTCCCAGGACCTAAAAGCAGCTCAGAGGTCTGCATAACATCCCATGTATCATGTACACTTGCATGAATGTGGCATGTTATTCATCTGTCACCCTTCCTAGACTTCAGATTAAAGCAAAGCAGCAAGGTCCACTTGCCAATGATTTCGTTTCTCAGAAGAGGCTAACCTCTCTGAATATGTGAGTATAAAAAGAGAAATGAACATCTGCATTCCATGAGGTGGGCGGCTGGTTGAGAGTGTGGATTAGAAAGATGGTAGGGGAAAGCAAAGTGATTCCAATGGGGCAAATGTTGACAGACAGTATTAGCCTGACTGAGCTGCTTGTCCCTACCTGAAGTTGTTGGGTCTCAAGGTTGCTGATGTGCTCCTGTTCGTCTTTACCATTCAGGTCCAAGTCAACCAAATATTTCTGAATGAGAGCCCAATCAATCTCTCTTTCCTTCCTCTCCCAACCAGTGTGAAGGACATCTTAATAAGATTCTTCTCCCTCATGGGCTGGCTATGTAGGTTTCTGGAAACACCCTCTGCATAGTGAGATACTGCAGCTCCATCTTCTCATTCCTATGTACAGGCCCATTAACCCCACCAGGACCCTGGCTCCCATGAAGACCTAATACAGTCCATCTCAATAAATCCATCACAACTGCACAAACAGCAAACAGCCATTTCAAAGAAGAAGAAATTTTTGCTGCAGCCCAAACACCAAAAAGGTCTCATTGTCTCTCCAAACGAAAGAGGAATTTCCATCTATCCATGACTTCCCAATGCACTAGGGCAACATCAATTAGTAGGGTGCAAATACCATCAGGGTCAATCAGTAGACCCAAAGTGAGGGCATTCTATCCTTGTGTTATATCACACTCAGCTCTCTAAACCACTGCCTGAGAACCATGCTCTCAGTACTGCATGATAACCATGCACAATCACTCTTCTGTTGAGAGGCTTCTAAGGATGCCTGGACAATGCTGGGAGGGGTAACAGTCTCTTACAGATTTATGAAAACTGAGTCTATCATTCCAAGGCACACTGATGGCTGAAAGTAGAAGGGGTAGAACCAGAACTGCAGACTCTCCAGTCCAGAAACCAAGGAAGGTCGAAAATGCCATTCCACTATTGATTGTCTTGCTAACTGGTACTTACTTATAGAAGTTTATCTCCTTCTTGGGCTCCTGGATGTTCTCTCAGGCCTCAATATTCTCCAACTCTAAGTTGTTCACAGAGAACATAACCTGGTTCTTCTTTAATGTCAGTTGTTCATAGAAGGGTTTTAGCCTCTGGAAGGGCCTAGTCTTAGGAAGACAGAACTCCATGAACATGGGCTTGTAGGAACACATTATTCAGGCTGAGTCATGGACTACCCCAGCCATGGAAAGCACATTCTGTATTCTATATACTTGGATGATCTTCAGCTTTGAAATATGATATCCTAGTCCAGGACAGCAGAAGCTAAGCATCAAGATGGAGTGTTCCATGGCTCTCTGTGTTCACTCGGTTGGGCTGGAGGGTGCAGTCTAATCATTTATATTCTCAAGAGCCTAGGCCACAGGTCTTTGCCCACCAGAAACCTGTGATTATATTTTTTCCTGTTTTCACAACTGGGGTTGTAAATCCTGAATAGCTTATACCATAGAGACAGACCTTACACATAATCCTGGAGATGTGATCAGACATCACCACAGCTTTTAATCTGCTCAAGGGATACAAGTGTGTGGACAACTGTGACCACATAGGCAAAGAACAGTTTTGAATAAAATGGGGGCTCCCAGAATTCAGCACTGAATTCACCTTGAAATTGTTATGAAGATAAATCCTCAAACCAAAACACAGTCTCCTAGGTTCACAAGTGTGGAGGAAAAATTAAACATACAAAACTCATGCACATGGAGGTACATATGCACACACAGAATCACAGACTTGAACAAACACACACACAAGGAGGAGAAAAGGAAACAGTCAGAGAATAAGAGACAGAGACAGAGGCAGAGAGCACAATGAGATGCAAAAGAAATGTATGCAACGTTAGTGTCTCAGAGTATACGGCACATGAACAAAGAGGAACAGGATTGAGCCTCAGGCCTTCTAGATATGCACTGAGAAGTAAAAGGTCGACCAGGTCCCTCTAGATACTACAAGGAGCTTCCAGCACTCAGTCACCTGCCAGGCAAGTACAAACACTCAACATAAACTCACATCACCTAGAACCTTAAAAAGCCACATCCTGTCAAGTGCTTTCCAAATGCATGCTGGGAAGTCACTCTCCACTGCCTCTATCCCTGAATTCTTCATTCAGAATACAAGTCTTCTTCTCTACTGGAGGAAGCAGAAGAGTCCATTTCTCATCTCCCTCCTGATCAAGCTTCAAGTTCTGCGTCTCCATGATGAAGCATTCATGGATATGAGGTTAGGCATAGGGACGATCTGGTGGTACAGCTTCATAGAACACACCTCCTTCAAAGGATAAGATGAGGCTGACATTGCAGACCCCAGACTGATAACACAGGGTTTGGAGCAATGCACACCTCTTCTTCATGGATCCCTCTGTGAGGGAGATCAACCTATCTCTGCTCATTTTTCTTCTGGGTAATGAGCTGCAGCTCTGTGGTCCACCTCTCCTCTTCCTTTTTGAACTCTTTCTTGCTTAGGACATGGGCAGTGTATGATGTCTGTTTTCAAGCCCCTGTAGGTAAAAGAACACAAGAATACTTTCATGTGAGAATGCAAAGAGTGTAGACAGACCACCCTGAAAGAGAACATGCCTGGAAACTAGTGACACCAGAAAGAGTTTAGTCCAGACTTGAGATGTCTCCACAGTGGGTCTCAGTTCTACCATCACTCTAGAAAGACCAGCAGTTGTAAGCAGCCAAGAGATTCCTTTGTATGCCAAATCATGCTCATCATGCCCATAGAAATGGCTTCTCCAGGATTAGTATAAACTGCACTGGGTGTGACTTGGCTTCAGAGCCCTGACTCCCGAGCTTTCACAAGTCAAATGATATATTCACTATTCACAAGTACTTGAGTGCTTGGAGATGCTGAGATCTCCTACCCTGTTACTCTAGGCCCAGGGCTTTGACTTAAATAGTGACACAAGTGAAGAATATTGTCATCACACCATCAATTCCCCCTATTGAAACACCAAACACCAAAGCAGTAACAATAGGATCCCATCTCTGACTGGGTATATCCACTCTGAGAGGTCTTTGGTTACGGCACAGAGATGCTTGCCACCCACAACTGGTGATAAACTGTTGTGAACTGTCAGTGACAGGAGATGAGAGGAAGTCAGAGATCATAAGGTCATGTCCTGAAGCACAGTTCTCTCCCTGGTACTATTGTCAGATTGCCACTGAAGCTAAAAGAACTATGGCAGAGATATGCAGTGATTCCCTTCCCTAAAATGGTGCATGTTAGACCCTCTATGACTCCTGATGGTCAGTGAAAGTAAAGACTTGGAGTTATTCTCATGATAACAGCTTTGGCCTAGTCAACTCCTGAATTGAGCCATTAAATCTACTCAGACTTCACGCCAGCTTGACTATGCATTCAAAAACTTCTCCGTTTCATCCTGTACTGGTGCATGAAACCACATCCAGGCAGAGACTTCAAGGCAGGTTGCACTGTGGGTGTGTGTTAGGGTGTACACTCATGAAGCCTTATGCTTAGCATTTGATAGTTGCCCTAAGATGCCTCAGGAGATCAATGTGCAGCCATCATGGTGCTGGCAACAATCTGGACATCTGTTAGCAGAGGAAACTGAAATATTAGATCTACCACAGAAATGGCCCTCAGTCTGAGTGTGGCCTCTCCACTCTGCACCAAAGTCACCAATCAGGATTGCTTACAGCCCTCTGTGAGCTATACCATGAGATTCTGTCTGAAAAAAAAAAAATATATCGGGCTGGTGAGATGGCTCAGTGGGTAAGAGCACCCGACTGCTCTTCCGAAGGTAAGTTCAAATCCCAGCAACCACATGGTGGCTCACAACCATCTGCAGCGGGATCTGGCGCCCTCTTCTGGAGTGTCTGAAGACAGCTAGAGTGTACTTACATATAATAAATAAATAAATCTTTAAAAAAATTATCAGAGTTGGGGCATGTAGGCAGAAAGTATAAGAAAATACAACTGACATACATCAGTTGACAGAGCAAAGGCCTAGGATCATGTGTATGGTTTCATGATTTGTCCCACAAATCACACAAACACCTATTTCAGTTAAACAGGGATAGTTTATTGAAAGCTGATCGATGAGAACCATAACTCAGGGTTTCGGTGTTGAGCCATGGCTCCAACCATCTATCTTTGTTAAATTATAAGAAAAAAAAAACTAAAAAAGCCATAGGGAGCAGATATGAACTGCCCAGTTCAGATCAGGCCATTGTAGGTATAAGGGTGCATAGTGACTCTGAAATTAATGGGTCCTAATAATCTTTGTGGCACACTCTAAGATTAACAAATGTCATTCAGAACATAACAGCATGTGATCACCATGACCCTGCTCTGAGTCAAGTTATTTTTCTGTGTCAGTGATTGGCAGGCATATTAGCACAACAATCTGAAATAGGGGCTGGACATAAAACAAAATGTTTGTAGCTATAGTGGCAGGTGACCCCTGGACACCAACACTTCCATTCAGAAGCACACAGGACAATGAGCAAAGGTCAGGAAATGGTGACATCTTGCAGTAAATTTTGTGACAAGAGGGTTGAGGAACTTATCCCTTATGGTGAGGATCAGGGGTCTCCTTGGTGCATTTTAGGTCTCTTAATGCCATGTGCAACAGGTTCAAGAGCCCAGTTCTGATGCCCTTGGAATCCTCGTGGTCCCATGATGATGCACTCAGACATACCTGGAAACTTCCAGAGCACTTGTCAGGGGGCTTGATTTCTATAAGTGAGGGAACATTGCTGACATCTGTTGCAGGCTTTTTTGATCACATTGCAAACCTCAAGATTGTGCTATTTGCTAAAAAAGACAAGAACAAAAACTCAAAGAACCAAAACTTTTTATTCTGAGGTCAGCCCTGGCACAGACCTTCAACCCAAGAGCTTTTATTTAATTGCACTTTCTTGTCTGTGGCTCAGCCCTTGCACACACCTTTACTGCAAAGCAAAAGAAAGTCAACTCCAGGTCAAGTTGCAGAATGATTAACCAGTTGAAAGGGAATGAATATAACTAAACCAAAGGAAGGTTCTTATGTTGAAGGATATTTAAGACAGTGTGGAGAGGGAGAAAGAATGCTTTCCTTCTCAGAGATTAGCAGAGTAGGAAGGTCAGCTGAGTGCTTTCCCCGACTCTCTGAACTGGCATGTTTTCACCCCAGTATCTCTGTTTGAGCTTTATTATTTAAATTAAATGGCTTGCATATATGTATTTTTAAATTTTATGTATTAATCATTCCATTAAATTATATCTCAAATGAAATACCACATTCTGGCTACCCTTCCACAAACCCTTAAAAAAAATTCCATCTGCCCTGTTCATTGCACATTGCCTGTATGAGTGTACACCCCCAACTTTGACCCTCTCCTGCCCTACTGTTTCAGCATTCTACTACACTAGGACATCAAACCTCTATAGGAGGAAGAGCCGCCCACCCTTTGCTGTCAAGCAAGGCCATTCTCTGCTACAATGTATCTGAAGCTATAGTTTCTTCCCAGTACACTTCTTGGTTTGTGGGCTAGACTTGGGGTGTCCTAGGTGGAGGGGGCAGCAGATGTTGTTCTTTCAATGGAGTTGCAATCCTCCTCTGCTCCTCCAAGCTTCCCTACCAGATTCTCTGAGCTCAGTGTAATGGCTGGCTCCAAAGGTCAGTTGCTGGCCACACCTCACCAAGAACCATCACAGGAGGTTCCTGTCAGCAAGTGACTCTTGACCATAGCAAGAGTGTTTGGTTTAGTGTCTGCAGACATTGTGGATTTCCAGGTAGGGCAGTCCCTGGATGGCCATCCCTTCAATCTCTGCTCCATTTGTCGTCCTTGTTCTTCCTTTTGACAGGAATATTTCTGGATTAGAAACTTTGAGATCGGTGGGTGTCCCTATCCTGCAAGGGGAGGCCATGCCTAACTTCTGGATATGGTCTCTACAGGTTCTACCTCCCCTTTGTTGGGCATTTCAGCTATATTTTTACCTAAACCATAGAAGAAATTTTTCCTATTCTAGAGAAAGTAATAGTTGCAAAATTAGAAGAATCAGTCTGAAGACCAGTTTATTAAAACAGAAAATAGAGTCTCCTGGACATATAACAATCAAAACACTAAGTACACAAAAGTATACAAGAATATTAGAAACTGCAAGGGAACATGGTGGAGTAACACAAAAAGACAGGCCTATCAGCAATCAGTAACACAGTGAGGTTTTGTACAGGAACACTCTTCCGTTGCTGGTGGGAGTGCAAACTTGCACAGCCATTATTAGAATCAATATGGTAGTTTCTCAGAAAGTTGAGAATCAATCTACCTCCAGATCTAACTTGGGTCTATTCCCTAAGGATGCTTAATTTTACCATAAGGACATGCTCAACTATGTTTATGTTTGCTCTACTTATATTAACCAGAAACTGAAAATAGCCTATGTGTCCTTCAACAGAAGAAGGAATAAAGAAACTGTGGTATATTTACACAACGGAGTATTACTCAGCTGTTAAAAAATAACATCATGTGTAGAATTCATTATACCTGATAGGTTTTTCTGTGAGTGTGGCACTGGAACACTGTCCAATCCTTGTACATTAGCTGGTGATCCTACACAGGATACAGATAACATTATATGACTCTGCTCCACCTGTAGCATCTAATATATTGAAGCACAATTGAATTCCTTCCCTAAAGAAAAAGTCCTGCTATACAAATATAAGTAATACATCTTTGGGAAGATAAAATCCTTGCCCATGCTACAGAATGAGACTCTACTGAGAAAAATGGATACACAAGGTCAGTTGTCACTATGAATCTCAAGCTACCAGAAAGGAAGTGGCAATATATTGACTCAGGATCTCAGACCTCAGGATTTTAGCATTACTAAGTAAGAAGTTTTGAAGGGACAGAAGTGTAGAAACAAGCCACAATTTTGTGAAGATTCCCAACTTCTGAAAACACCGGTGTTTTTACAATGAGCAATGAATGCAGTCTGATTTGCAGCAATAATCTTCAGTCGACTAGCTGTTTTGTTGCTGCCTTTATGGACTTGGGTACCAATTGCTTTTTGTAATATGGTAAAAATATGGCAATCACTTCTGCATTGATTTTATAACATGTGTTCAGATTGAGAATATGATTTTAATGCTGAAATCTCATGTACTTTGTTTTTAATTTCAAGCAAATCTTATTATACTTGAATATGCCTTGGTTTGTTAACACACCTAGACTTGCTATAACTGTATGCATGTAACAGTATGGATGTTCCTTCTAGGGAAGTAAAAACCACCAACTTTAAGTTATATCTAGTGATGTTTCTTGTATCCTTTAAGAAGAATTAAGACGATTATTTCCTTCCTTTTCCTGAGCAGCATCAAAAATCTTCCCTAGAAAAATTGAGTGCTTTACTGAGACTTCTTCCTAGGAAGGGATACACTGTGAGACAAAGTATTCTTGTATCTCAGTTTGTGTAAGGGAAAAGCTCCTATGTTTTAAAGTATTCTGTAGAAAGTCTCTTCAAAACCTGTATTAGAACTCTGTTCATAGCTTTTTACTTAAACAGTTTAGACAAAATGGCTGAAAATGACAGCATCTTCCTGCATTAAGCAGTACATATACTGCTGTATTCAGCTTCATGGTGTCCCCCTGCCCATTCATTTATGTGTACTGGTGACAGTGGGCATAAAGAGCCTGAAAGTGTATGCATGTACCATAACTTCTAGACTTAATCTAGTCTGGAGTATTCAATAACCTTTTTTAGATGGTAGATAATAATTAAAATGGTTTAATTTCCTAGAAATAAAATGAAAAAATGGAAATATGGCCATTTTAAAAAAATAGTTTATTAGATCTTAAAAAATGACATCATAAATTTTGCATGTAAACAGATGCAATTAAAAAAAATAATTCATACTGAGTTAGCAATCCAGAACCTTAAATATAAATAGGGTATGCATTTCCGTATATATGGCTATCAGCCATTAAATAAATGCAAAGCAACCTACAACCTGTAGATCTCAAAGGGTAGATATAGAGGAAGAACCTGGGGGGAAGGCTCGTTGATCTCCATGGAAACGGGAAACTAAGTAGATTTCATAGGTGGACTGGGGGCAAAAGAAGATAGAAACAGGAGGAAAGAAGGTGAAGAGAGGGAGAGAATGAGGGAGAGAATTGACATGCCTTTGAGGGATTATATGGAAACATGGTGCTGTGCATATATCCTAAAATGTATGCAGCTGATTCTGATGAAGTCTCCTAAAAACAGGGTATACAAATCCCAACTGGCCATCTCTTGCTACAAAATAAGGCTTCAAGTACTGGGATTGGGTTGTATTCAATTGAGTTGTTGGCCATAGAAATCCCCAAACAACTCAGGCTAAGACAAAAGGTTGCTCTCTACAATTTGACAGAGGGCCTCATTGCTGAGGACAGACGACATCCACACAACTCATTTAATGTGGAGAAGTTGTGCTGGTGTCTACATGAAGCCTTCACCGCTATGTTCCACTGTTTCCATACAAGATGATACTTGGCAGGCTACCAAAAGAGAAACATAAACACCAACCCATCCAAAACAAAAAACAAAAATCAAAAACCAAAAAACCAAAAAACCGGTTATCTAAAGCACTTTGATGGTTGGGGGAGGACAGCCCTTTAAGCAATTGATACTGGAGTGACACGTGCACCTCCACAAATATGGTGAAGTCCACCTAACATCAAACTTCAAAAATTAATTCCAAACTGACTTCTATTATACTATAGGGTTATCCTATCCTATATTCTATTATCCTCTATTACTGTCCTATACTATAGAGTTTTAAGGTTTTATAATTTTGTATTTATTTACATCCCAAATGCTGCCACTCTTCCCCTACCTCCTATTCTCTTCCCCTCTGAAAGGGCAGCTCCCACTAGGTCGACCCCTACACTGTTGCATCAGGTCTCTGCGGGATTAGGTGCATCCTCCCCTACTGAGGCCAGACAAGGAATATGTGCCTTGTTACGTATGTGCCAGTGGCATCAGAGAAGCCCACATATCTTCTTTGGTTGATGGCACAGTCTCTGGGTGCTCCAGGGGTATAGGCTAATTGACACTGTCAATCTTACTGTGCGGTTGCCATCTCCTTCAGGACTCCAATCCTTCTCCTACCTGCAGCAAGAGGTCCCCAACCTCTGAGCAGTGTTTGGGTAAGGGTATCTGTATCTGTCTCAGTCAGCTGCTGGGTAAAGCATTTCAGAGAGAATCTATGTTAGGCTTCTGTCTGAAAGCACAACATAGCATCAGTAATAGTTTCTGAGACTGGTGCCTGCCCATGGGATGGGTCTCAAGGTGGGCTGGTTACTGGTCAGTTATTCCTTTAATTTGGGCTCCATCTTTGTCCCTGCATTTCTTTTAGACAGGACCTGTCTCAAAGCTTGTATAATTTTGTCCAAGTAGAATCCTTTAGGTAACATCAGAGGATAACATTTAGCATCCAGGGCCAAAGAAAGTGTTCTTGGGCTTCATGTCAAAAGCAAAATCCATTTAAAAATTACAAATTGAGCTTTATCAAAAATGTTAAAACAAATTCTTTGACCTCAATTTTGAATATAGCACATTGCACATATAAAGTATGCATTCTACTTTGAGCCTGCATTTTATTCCCTTAAACCAAAAGTTTTCAGTCTGTGATGGAAGCCAGCAAAGTTATGTTATACAGCTAGAAGTAAATACTTGAAAGGCATCAATTTCAACAAGGACTACTATCTCAAATATAAACGTCATAAATAAAATTTCATTATAAAACACTCAATTGGAAATATAACAGGATCAGTTAGAGACATGTCACTAAATAGGGATTATACTCAGCAAATGAAGATGTTCAACATCATTAGTTTTTACAGAAACACTGACTAAGGCTTCAATGAGATATCACTGTAATCCTTCCAAAGGGCACACATAACACACAGTGGAATTCCAAATTGTTGTAGGCTACAATGGACAACTAACAAAATTTTGTGGTGGGTTTAGCCACTGTAGAAAAGAACTCAGAACTTCCACTAAAATTACAATATGCCAGTACTATACAAATGTAACCCTGAATAAACAAAGAGTTTCAAAAGCTGAATAAGAATAAATAAAATAAAGATCATTAGCAAGAGGAGTGTGTAGTTCCTGGAGATCCATTGCTGTTGAGCCAAGCTTCTGCTGTCATGACAGCCCAGGGTTCCAGGCGGCCAACAGAGGCCAACAATTTAAGTAGATCATTGAGCTGAACTTGCTAGGAGGTGCCAAGGTGACTAGGTGCCAAGGTGACTTACTTGGACAAGCAAGTGCCTGATACCAGCATTCAAGGACAGATTAGATCCGGCTGTAGAAACATGTCTAGAGTCCCTTGGGTCCCTTTAAACAGACTCATATGAACTTCTTCATTATGTAGACAATTATCAATACTATCTCCATCTTCTAGACTACGATGGTGGGCTTGATGGCCTAGTGACCCACTCAAACCCATTCATGTTAGCCACTTTTAATGTGCTTGAGATTTGGAATCAGACGTTTCTTCAGAGTCTGGTCTATTTTGTTGGGAACCTAATTAGCACTGGCTGTTTATAACTGTCAGGCCATGGGTCTGACGCCTACATAGACATCATACTAGCTAGCCTAAATGGAGTCCTCTGAGAGAATGCAGTTTTTAGGGATTGGAGATGACTTTGGTGAACTTGAGAAAAGAGCACCTGGTATGTACTTATTGGAGCCTCATTAACTTCTTGTTTAAGCCACTGGCTCCTATGTGTAGTCAGTCAATTGAAGTTTCCAGTTCTTTAGGTTACATTTAGTTGAGTTGTTGACCAAAGGGATTCCATGGGGATCCCCATAAAACCTATTCTACTGGCAAGAATCTAGGTTGTTCTTCACAAACTGAATCCACTTTATTTATAATACTACCAACCCCAAAACAACTCACATGATATCCTTCCAAAATGTGATTGTTAAGCCACCCATAAGCATTTGTTCTTTGAAATGTTACATAGCAATAAAGTGAGATAATTCATTGACATACAACAAGTTGATTCTATATTTATAGAAGTGGACACATAACAAATGAAACAAGAAGGTAACACACTGAGGGATTGCATTCATATAATATTCTGAAAAGATATGGAGTGATTGCCAGATATAGTGGTTTGAATAACAATGGTCCACATCGACTCATATATTTGAAATCTTGGTCCCCAGTTGGTTGAACTTTTTCAATAAGGATTAGGAAATATGGCCTTGTTGGATGAATCATGTCCCTGTGGGTAGGCCTCAAGATTTCAAAAGCCCACGCCAGGCATTGTCTCTTTTTCTCTCTACCTCCAACTTGTGAATCAGAAATAAGTTTTCAGCTACTTCTACAGCACCATGCCTGTCTCCTAGCCTACTGCCATTCTTTTTACCATGGATTTATGCCCAGCAAGCCCCCAATTAATTACTTTCTTTTGTAAGTTATTTGTTCATGGTGTATCTGCACAGCAATAGAAAAGTAAATAAGACACCGGTAAAATCCAGGATCTGAAGAAATAGGTGAAACCATGGGTGTGGTTACTAAATAGCAGAAGTGATCCTTGTAGTAAAGAGAGGATGTGGCATCTTGATTGTGTCAACACCAAGGCCCTGTTGGAGGATTCCTAGTGCAGTTTTCTAGAGGGTTGTATCTGAAGAACTAGGACACTGAAAGAAAGTGTTATATTCCTTGTCTAAAGATTGATTAGATGTGCGAATCAACAATTATTTCAAACTGTTTTAGTTAAAAAAGATTGCAATATTATCAATATTATACAAAATAATCTCAAATGTGACTATATGAATACATTCATAATACATAAATATTCATATATCATTTATAGTCCACAGGAATGGTTTATATGTGTCTGATTTATGTTACTCAATTTAGAAAGACTTAAAAACATGACCATGGGTAAGTTGAGAGATGAGAAACCTCACCAATGAAACCCTTTAAAAAAACAATCAAAATAATATGTACTTTCTTTGAAAGATCTGTAAATGAGCTGATTAAACCTGGCAAGTTATCTCTTAAGAAAGCAAGTGGACCCAGGCACATCAAGGTACAGTGGAAACTGGCATGAAATACTTCTCACACATGACAGCAATGTCAGATGTGAACCTGAGGCAGAGGGCAAGCTGAAGGGGTGTGCTGAGCAGGTTCAGTAGGACCCACCAGGTAGTGACTTGCAACCTCCCCTCCCCCACAAATGGGATCTTAGAACACTGACACTACTTCTGAAGCCATGGGTGCCAACTTACACACAGTATCAAGCTGGGCCAAGCCAAGCCATGCTAAGAGCAAACCTAGGTCAGAAACAACCACTTAGTGTTAGGTGTGCCAAATAAGATTCCCAAAGTGATAGAAGTGAAGGATGATTGCTGTTAATTGGTTAGTATGACATTTGCATACTGGGTGTACTAAGCACTGAGGGTATACCCCCCAGTGAGCATTCTCCTCTGGACATAATATAGAGGATACATTGTGCCCTCTCTGACCCTGAAGTTAGGATTTAACTGGTAAACTACTCACGTAACTCTACCACAACTCAGCTTCACCAGAACAATGTGAAGATATTAATTAAATGAATACACCTGTTAAAAACTTGAAGAGTGAAATAGCCCCTAATGTCTAATGCACTAATGTAAGGAGCATGAAAGTCTAAGGCAATATAAACCGTGCAAAAATTACTAATTACTAATCCCCCTTGGTGGCCTCCCATGAAAGTCACTTGGGTGATATCCCAGAGTGCACAATTGAAATTACATGAAGTTTAAAGTGCTGTCAAGATGACTCAGTGGGTAAAGTCCCTTGCTGCCAACACTGAAAACCTGATCACACAGAGTGGAAAGAGGACACTGACTCTTATATATGTTGCCTTCTGATCTCCACACATATTCTCTGGCAAGTGGGTTACATGTGAATGTTCTCATTCACTTGCACACATACATATGACTGGATTAGAAAACAATTACAATTATTTTTCAAAATAAGACTACTCAGAAGTATGGAATTCTACTACTATACAACCTTCCCAAAGTACAAGCATACATATCTACATATAAAAATGTAAATGGAGTTTCCCTAACTTAAGAGTACAATATCTTACCCAAACACTATCAGAAAGATTAACATCAGTCGATTCTACATCCTGCTACACTGCTGAATTTGTTCATTGTTTCTAGAAGTTTTCTGGTCTAATTTTAGCTTCCCTATGAGCATGTTTCTCTCTATTCTACATCACTTCTTTTTTTTTAATTAGATATTTTTCTTTATTTCCATTTCAAATGTTATCTCCTTTCTTAGATTCCCCTCTGTAAATCCCCTATCTGCTCCCCCTACTCCCTGCTCCCCAAACCACTCACTCCCATTCCTGTCCCTGGAATTCCACTCTACTGGGTCATGGAACCTTCACAGGACCTAGGGCCTCTCCTCCATTGATGACCAACTATGCCATCCTCTGCTACATGTGCACCTGGAGACACCAGTCCCACCATGTGTATTCTTTGGTGATTTAGTCACAAGGAGCTCTAGGGGTACTGGTTAGTTCATATTGATGCTCCTCCTATGGGGATGCAAACCCCTTCAGCTCCTTGGGTCCATTCTCTGGCTCCACCATTGCGGACCCTGTGCTCTGTCCAGTGGATAACTGTGAGCATCCACTTCTGTTTTGCCAGGCACTGGCAATTTATATCACTTCTTACAACACAATCACCTTCTGTCCTATAGCAGTGCCTAATTTCACAACTGTAAATACACAAGGAAGACATGTTCTTCCCTATTAGCAAGATAAGAAAATTTGCTAGGAAAGGTTAAAAAATGAGAAATTGGACTGAATATCTCTTTCCATGTTGAGACTTTGTGTGGTTTGGGTATCAGAGTGACTATGACCTCACAGAATGAGTTAGCAATGTTTTTTCTGTTTCTATTTTGTGAATAATTTGAGGAGTATTAGCTCTTTGTTGAATGTCTCATAGAATCCTGCACTAAAACTTTCTGGCCCTGGGCTTTTTGGAATGGAAGACTTTTCATGACTGTTTCTATTTCCTTAGGGCTCATGAAACTGTTAGTTACTAGACCAGATTTTGATTTAGGTTTGATAGTTGATAACTGTTTAGAAATAACCCATACCATTTAGATTTTCCAATTTTCTGCAGTACAAGTTTCTGCAGTAAAACTTGATGATTCTTTCAATCTCCTCAGTGTCCACTGCTAGGCCTCCTGTTCCATTTCTGATTTTGTTAATTTGGAAATGGACTCTCTGCCTTTCAGTCAGTTTGGCAAAACATTTGTCTATCCTGTTAACTTTTCTCAAGGAACTGGGTCTTGGTTATATTGATAATTTGTATTGTACCCTTTTTATCAAATTGACTGAATTCAGCCCTGAGATTGTTCCCTGACATCAAATCCTACCTATCTCTCCATGAGATGAGGCTTTGTCTCACTTTAGGAACTGCAGAATGCAATACATCAAAATCTTGCTGATCTACATGGCGGAGATGCACACCACTCCCTCACTGAGAACAGCCACCCTGGAAGGATTCAGGGTGTGTTGATGTAGCCCAGCATGTCAGTGTAACCTGCAAGGTGCCCAGAGACATTAGGAGCCGAAATCTGGAGGATTCCTCCACAGCATTTTTCACTATGGTCTTCAAAAGCATTTTGTACAGAAATACAATGGGTTCACAGATGCACATACACACACAAACATGAAGACCAGAGGATTTTGTGGGATGATTGTTGTCTGTACCATGTGCATTCCAAGGAAGAAATTCAGGTTTCTAGGCTTGGCAGCAAGGATGAATACCTACTGACCCAAGTCATCAACTGATTATCTAAAGCAAAGAATTTTATAAGCTATGTATCTGTATTTATGCTCTCTTTCTCTCTCTCTCTCTCTCTCTCTCTCTCTCTCTCTCTCTCTCTCTCTCTCTCTCTCTCTCTCACACTCACACACACACACACACACACACACACACACACACACACACACACTGTGCACATTTTCCCACACCATGAAACACATGAAAATTAATGAAAATACACAAGAAATAGAATTCAAGGAGGGATCTGGGGGAAGGCTGGGTGTTAGAGTGACTTAAAAGCCCCTAAGGTGACTCTCCTTTTGTTGTAGGTTGTACCTCATATAATTGGGTCCTTTATTGTATTTGTCTTTCCCTATAGCACTGCAGACTAGAATGGAACCAAGAGCATTGTGCATGTTAGTCAAATACTGTACACCTTAAACACATCCCAGGTCTACAAACCCATTAATCTACAATTATTACAGGGCAGGTGGCATCAAGACCCTCAGCTGAGACACTCCAATGACAATGTGGACATTTCAAGACTAGTTGTCAAGAATGGCAGACAAGTCTGGAGTAATTCTTATAGGCCTTCCTTTATATGTTAATTGAACTTTTTCCCTTACTGCTTTTAATATCCTGTCTTTATTTAGTGCATTTGTTGTTTTGATTACTATGTGTTGGGAGGAATTTCTTTTCTGGTCCAGTCTATTTGGAGTTCTGTAGGCTTCTTGTATGTTCATGGGCATCTCTTTCTTTAGGTAAGGGAAGTTTTTTTTTCTATAATTTTGTTGAAGATATTTCCTGGACCTTTAAGTTGAAAATCTTCATTATCATCTACTCCTATTATCCATAGGGTTGGTCTTCTCATTGTGTCCTGGATTTCCTGGATGTTTTGTGTTAGGATCTGTTTGCATTTTGCATTTTCTTTGATAGTTGTGTTCATGTTCCCTATGGAATCTTCTGCACCTGAGATTCTCTCTTCCATCACTTTTATTCTGTTGCTGATGCTCACATCCATGGTTCCTGATACCTTTCTTAGGGTTTCTATCTCCAGAGTCCTCTCCCTTTGAGGTTTTTTTGTTTGTTTGTTTGTTTCTACTTCCATTTTTCGATCTTGGATGGTTTTGTTCAATTCCATGGCATGTTTGATTGTGTTTCCCTATAATTCCTTAAGGGATCAGGATCAGATTAACGATATGAATAGTCCCATTTCCCCCAAAGAAATATAAGCAGTCATCAATAGTCTCCCAACCAAAAAAAGCCCAGGACCAGGTGGCTTTAGTGCAGATTTCTATCAGACCTTCAAAGAAAAACTAATTCCAACTCTCCTAAAACTGTTACACAATATAGAAACAGAAGGAACTCTACCCAATTCAGTCTATGAAGCCACAATTACTCTGATAACTAAACTACACATAGATCCAACAAAAAAAGAGAACTGCAGACCAATTCCCTTATGAATATCAATGCAAAAATACTCAATAAAATCCTCAGAAACCAAATCCAAGAACACATCAAAACAATCATTCATCCTGACCAAGTAGGTTTTATTCCAGGGATGCAGGGATGGTTTAATATACAGAAATCCATCAAATAAGCCACTATATAAACAAACTCAAAGACAAAACCCAAATGATCATCTCGTAGGATGGTGAGAAAGCATTTGACAAAATCCAATACCCCTTCATGATTAAAGTCATTGAAAGATCAGGAATTCAAGGCCCATACCTAAACATGATAAAAGCAATATACAGCAAAATAGTAGCCAACATCAAATTAAATGGTGAGAAGCTGGAAGCAATCCCACTAAAATCAGGGACTAGACAAGGCTGCCCACTTTCTTCCTACCTACAAAATATAGTACTTGAAGTCTTAGCCAGAGCAATTGGACAACAAAGGGAGATCAAGGGGAAACAAATTGGAAAGGAAGAAGGCAAAAATATCACTATTTGCAGATGATATGATAGTATATATAAATGACCCTAAACACACACCAGAAAACTCCTAAACCTGATAAACAGCTTCAGCACAGTAGCTGGATATAAAATTAACTCAAACAAATCAGTGGCCTTTCTCTACACAAAGGATAGACTGGACGAGAAAGAAATTAGGGAAACAACACCCTTCTCAATAGTCACAAATTATATAAAATACCTTGGTGTGACTAAACTAAGGAAGTGAAAGATCTGTAAGACAAGAACTTCAAGTCTCTGAAGAAAGAAATTGAAGAAGATCTCAGAAGATGGAAAGATCTTCCATTCTCATGGATCGACAGGACTAATATAGTAAAAATGGCTATCCTGCTAAAAGCAATCTACAGATATAATGCAATTCTTATCAAAATTCCAACTCAATTCTTCACTGAGTTAGAAAGGGCAATTTGCAAATTCATGTGGAATAACAAAACACCTAGGATAGCAAAAACTATTCTCAACAATAAATGAGCCTCTGGGGGATTCACCATGCCTGACCTCAAGCTGTGCTATGGAGCAATTGTGATAAAAACTGCATGGTATTGGTACAGCCACAGACAGGAAGATGGATGGAATAGAATTGAAGTCCAGAAATGAACCAACACACATATGGTCACCTGATCTTTGACAATGGAGTTAAAACCATCCAGTGGAAAAAAAAGGACAGCAGTTTCAACAAATGATGCTGGCACAATTGCTAGTTATCATGTAGAAGAATGTGAATTGATCCAGTCTTATGTTCTTGTACAAAGCTCAATACTAAGTGGATCAAAGAACTCCACATAAAACCAGAGACACTGAAATTTATAGAGGAGTAAGTGGGGAAAACCTTCGAAGATATGGGCATAGGGGAAAAATTCCTAAACAGAACAGCAATGGCCTGTGCTGCAAGATCAAGAATGGACAAATGGGACCTCATAAAATTGCAAAGCTTCTGTAGGGCAAAAGATACTGTCAATATGACAAAAAGACCACCAACAGATTGGGAAAGATTTTTTACCAATCCTAAATCTGATAGGGGACTAATGTCTAATATATTCAAAGAGCTCAAGAAGCTGAACTCCAGAAATTCAAATAACCCCATTAAAAATGGGGTATAGAGCTAAACAAAGAATTCTCAACTGAGGAATACTGAATGGCTGAGAAATACATGAAAAAATGTTCAACATCCTTACTGATCAGGGAAATGCAAATCAAAACAATCCTGAGAGTCCACCTCACACTCATCAGAATGGCTAAGATCAAAAATTCAGGTGACAGCAGATGCTGGCAAGGATGTGGAGAAAGAGAAGCACTCCCCCATTGCTTGTTCAACCACTCTAGCAATCAGTCTGGAGGTTCCTCAGAAAACTGGGCCTAGTACTACCACTAGATCCAGCAATAGCTCTCCTGGGCATATACCCAGAAAATGTTCCATCTGGTAGTAAGGACACATGCTGCACTATGTTCACAGAAGCCTTATTTATAATAGCCAGAAGCTGGAAAGAACTCAGATGTCACTCAACAGAAGAATGGATATAGAAAATGTGGTACATTTACTTAATGGAGTACTACTAAGCTACTAAAAACAATGAATTTATGAAATTCTTGGGCAAATGGATGTATCTGGAGGGTATCATCCTGAGTGAGGTAACCCAATCACAAAAGAAGTCACTTGATATGCACTCACTGATAAGTGGATATTAGCTCAGAAACCTAGAATTCCCAAGGTACCACTTCCAAAACACAAGAAAATGAAGAAGGAAAACCAACTGCATGGATATGTCATTCCTTCCTAGAATAGGGAATAAAATATCCATGGAAGGAGTTGCAGAGACAAAGTTTGGTCTTTGAGAATAGGATCGACCATCCAGAGATTGCACACCTGGGGGTTCATCCCATAATTAGTCACCAAACTCAGACACTATTGCATATGCTAGCAAGATTGAGCTAAAAGGACCCTGATATAGCTGACTTATGTGAGGTTATGTCAATGCCTGGCAAATACAGAAATGGATGCTCACAGTCATCTATGGTATGGAATATAGGGCCCCCAATGTAGGAGCTAGAGAAAGTACCCAAGAACTGATGGGATTTGGAACCCTGTAGGGGGAATAACAATATGAACTTTCAGTACCCCCAGAAAGTATGTCTCTAGCTGCATATGTAGCAGAAGATGGTCAAGTTGGCTGTCATTGGGAAGAGAGGTCCCTTGGTCTAGCAAACTTTCTATGACTCAGTACAGGGGAAAGCCAGGGCTATGAAGTGAGAGTGAGTGGTTAGGGGAGTAGGGCTGGGGGAGGCTATAGGGCACGTTTGGGAAAGCATTTGAAATGTAAAGAGGAAAATATCTAATAAGAAAAGAAAAAATATTTTCAATAAACATGAAAAAAGGAAAAATTTAAAAGGAAATGATGATAAATACAGAAAATGATGTGGGGAAAGGAAAACCCTAACTCCTGAGTTTACATATTGATACATCTGCTCTCCAAATTAATATGGAGAAATCTCAAAGAGCTAAAAGTAAATCTACATATCACTCAACATTCCACTCTTTTACCTATGGTCCAATGGAATGACATCCAACTCCAGAGAAATCTGCTCAGCTATGTTCATTGGTACTGTAGTAACAATAGGTAGGGAATTTAAACCATCTAAATGTCCTTGAACTGATGAAAAGATAAGGAAAACAGGGCACATACACACAATGCATTATTCAATTGTGAGGAAAAATGAAATCAAGAAAGTTTCAGCTAAATGCATGAACCTACAAAATATACTGAGTGATATAAACCATACACAAGAAGAACAAACTCCACATGATGTTGATCATTTGTGTTTCCTATCTCCCAATCTTTAGATGTAAGTACATAACTTGGAGCAACCACAGAAGACATGAAAGAAAAGGAAGACCATATATGAAAAGAAGAAGCTCTAGAGAGAGCTATAGCCGGGTACAGGTGATATGAAGTAAAGAATGGAAAAAACAGAAGTGTAGTTGTTGAAGGAGGAAAAAGAACATTGTAGAAGAAGAGAGGGAACATCAATGCGAGGAGAGGCTCTTGGTCCTGTGAAGGCTCTATACCCAAGTATAGGGGAATACCAGGACCAGAAATGGGAGTGGGTGGTTTGGGGAGCAGGGGCAGCAGGGAAGGATTAGGGGGTTTGGGAGGGGAAACTAGGAAAGGGGTAACATTTGAAATGTAAATAAAGGATATATCTAATAAAAAAGAAAAAAATTAAATAACAATAAAATACTTGAGAAAATGTAAAAAATATACCATGTTATATTTATCTAAAATTGCATGCACACACACACACAAACACACACACACAATATGTATGTGTATCTATCTATCTATCTATCTATATGTATGTATATATATATGTATGTATATATATATATATATATATATATATATATATAAAATTACTTGGTGTGAAAATGCTTCCCTCAGGACCCTTAGACTACATAACAAAAGACATATTACAAGGCATAGAAAACCTCCTTTGGGTTGATGGTTAAGGGAGCCCAAGGGATAATACAAGTAATCAACTGCTTTCTCCCTGTTTTGTCTCCTAAAACTAGAAGGTAAATCCCTATTGGTGAGGACACTATACAGTTTGAGAACAGGACTTAGTGGAAGTGAGATGGGTGTGTTCCAGAAGCCTTCTTCCTGAGAACCTTTAGAGAAGTTAAATAAACATCAACAAAGCGTAACACATAAATTACTCACCCACACACAAATACACATGCACAAACACACAAACACTCACACACACACATATACTCACACACACACAAAGTCCTGATATAGCTGAAGGAGAAAGTTTACGGGAATAAGAAAGTAGAAAAACAGGAAAAAGAAAATCTTTTCAGTTATTTTATAAATATTAAGTTACTCTGATTTCAAGAATATTAAAGGTCGGGAAGGACTGGAGGAGCTGAAAGGGCTTGCATCCCCTTGGGAAGAACAACAAAATCAACCAACCAGATTCCCCCAGAGCTCCCAGGGACAAAACACTAACCAAAGAGGACCCATGGTTCCAGCTGCATATGTACCAAAGGATGCCCTTATCTGACATCAATGAGAGGGGATTAATTCTTTCACACATTAACTCTCTGATTCATCTCCAGGCTGAGTCAGTTCTATTCAGTAAATACTTACACAGTCACCTGGAACAAGTACTTCCACAATATATTCTTAGATCTTCTATGGCAAAAGGGGAGCTTCAATTGTCCTTCCTAATTAGCACTAACAAAACACAGCAGTTTATAGTCAAGGACAACCGCATCTATCAAAAGCTATTTCCCAGAGTGACTTGGAAGGTTATTATATCTGGTGTGTGGTTATCACTGATGCTGTATTGCAAGCAAAACTGAGGCACATGACTCTGGTCTTCCTGACTTATTTTATATTCTTTTGTGATGGTTTTTATTTCCTCAGCAGCTGTAGTGCAATGACTGTATATTTCTCAATGTTTGGCTACAGAGCCATGGATAGATGTGTGTTACAGAGTACTTTATGTTAGGAGTAGGAGAATTCATGACAGCATGGATACAGTATGGAGGTGAATACATCTTAAAGTGTGTGTACATGGGGTAAGCCACATGATCCACACACAAGAGACCATCGCCTTGTGTATCCCTAGGTGGCTATGACTTCACACATATACAGGAAAGGATAGCTGGGTCTGGGTTTAGTCAGAGAAGATGCAACTGACCTTAAAGAGACTGAGGTCTCTGCAAGTTTAGAGGTCTGGTGGGGTGGGTTTGGGGAACCTCGTGGACAGTGGAGGGACAGGGGAGGAGGTATGGGATGTGGAAGAGACAGAGGGTAGATCTGGACTTTAAAAGAAAAATCATAAGTAAAATAAAAGCATAAAAGTTTTATTTTTTGCCGGGAGTAATGGCGCACGCCTTTAATCCCAGCACTTGAGAGGCCGAGGCAGGTGGATTTCTGAGTTCCAGGCCAGCCTGGTCTACAAATTGAGTTCCAGGATAGCCAGAGCTACACAGAGAAACCCTGTCTCAAAAAACCAAAATATAACAAAATTAGTGTTATTTTTCTTGTGTTTCAGACTTGCTTTTCTTTTTAAGCAGAGTAAATTTGTCACCTTTCTGGATAGACAGAATTAATAGGAGCTAGAAAGTTGAAAGCAAAGATGGCTATTATACCAGCATGGGTTCAGCACATCACCACATCAAGGACAGGGTGAGGGAGTGGGCTGTGGAGCCAGCTGGAGAGCCACAGCCTCATGACTGGACCCTTGAGAGTACCAGGCTCCCCTGTGCCTCATTCAGTCCTCACTCACCTCACAAGGTGAGGACTTGCTCACTCTTGCTTGTAGGGAGTAGAGCATTGATCACTTTGACCACTAGGGGGAGCAGTGATGAGGGGTCAGGACTAATTCAAAGGTGTATATGGGCAGATGGTCTGTTACCCTGCCAGCTGGGTGTGGTATCAGAGAAGGAAGAGTGGGTGACCATAATCAGACTGACATTTTCTCAGCGCCATGCTCTAAGTACAGTCTTGGGCAAGTGGGTCCATCATACTGAGCTTTGGCTTCCTTATCTGTCATTGATGATAAGAATCCAGACCTCACATTGATATTGTTAAAGTGAGATGCTTTGACAGCTGCCTAGCTATTGAACAGAGATCAATATTATTGCTTATTACAGTGTAGACCCAGGGCCTTCCCTGGGAATAACAACAATAACGATTATGTTAGCAGCAATAGTAGTAAACGAAGGAATTATTGTTAGATTTTTCCCATCTTTTCTTTCAGTCAGGTCTAAGTTTAGGAGTGCAGGGGACTGGGCCTGGAGACTGTTGTAGCTGGTTCAGATTCACAGTTCCTTAGCTGGTCCTTGTGGAGAAACAGGGAAAGCCACTTTTGGCTACTTAGGTTCAAGACATGCATAGGTAGGATAGCCTCTACTAGTCACTTACAAGGTGGTGGCTGTCTTGGGTTGAATCTTTGTTCCTTGCACTGCAGCTCAAGGCTTTTCTTAGGATTAAATCAGGGAGAACTTAGGGGGATTTGACCAAGAAGAGACTTTTATGAGTTGTGCAGCAAATCCCAACTGTGACAGGCAGCTTTGTCATGAATACCTTCTTTATATACAGTACTGGAAATGCCCAAGTCACTTCTCCTTCCACAGTAGGCCACACAGCATGGTAATTCACTTTATGTTGCCTTCCTTTCTGGAGATAAAATTCCATGTAAAGAAGAAAATAGATCCTATGACATCTGAACTCTTAAAATTGATCTGTGTGGATGGGTTTTTTGTTGTTGTTGTTGTTATTTATTGTTTATTTTTTTTGGTTTCTGAGCCTGTTTTGTTTGCAAGAGGAGTATGTATTCTACAGGACTGTGACTGTAGCTATTCTGAATTTGGGTGGAGGGAACCATGTTCCAATATGCCATTCTTACAGTAAACTTTTCTATAACCCAAATTAAATAACTATTCACAAATTACAGAAGCTGACAGAAAAGTCTCTTACATGTACAAATATGGATAAGAGTAGACACAGCCAGGGATAATAGGTATGTATGCTGAGTGCTTACAGAAGCTGGCTTGCCCTAGGCCACCCAATACTCTTCCAGATTTCCCCATTACTGTTGTGCTCACCTTGTCCAGCAAGAAAAGATGCAACAAGGTCAGATTCTTCTCAACAGCTTTCTTTATTTCAGGAACACCTCCATGCTACTGGGGAACTCAGGGAAACCCCTGGAGGACTGCCTATATCCACCCCAGTACTGTGGAGAGCTATGTGTCCTCCTGGGATTCGTCAGTATGTCGGGCCCTTTGATGTGTAACACCCTCTCTGAAGGTTTGGCGCCAGATTCGGGCTGGCACCTGTGCAATGGCTTTGTTTAAGGCGCTGGTGTACTGGAGGTCCAGGCCATCTTTTGGGCATGCAGCTGCCTACACATTACACCCTTCACTTCACCACCTACTTTGTTCTTGTGTTAAGACTGCAACTTTGCAACAAACTTATCACACCGGGATTTTACACAGTTTGGGGAAGGCTTGGATCACAGGCAAAAAAAAAAAAAAAAAACAGGTCATGGGGGATCTTTTTTTTTTTTTTTTCAATTCAACAGTTTGCTACTATGCTTAGAACAAAAATAAATACATTATTGTAGCTTATAGCAAAAAAATAAAAAACAAAAAAACAAAAAAGAAAAACAGCAAAACATAAAAACAAAACCCAATCCATGCTAAAGTGGTTAGGGACAAGAAAGACGATCTCATTAACCTTGAGTGGCCAGCCCCATGTAGCACTATTGCCCTGTTTCCCATGTTTAGCTGCTGCCAGGCTGTTCATACTTCCAATGCCATCCACCACCTGTGGCTAGCCTCCAGTGAGCTGGCTGCCACTCACACTTCCCCTTTACCTCTTAAAATAATAACACAAAACCCTTGTAATATGCCAGACAAATTTATTAGGGGAAATCTACAACCACAAAATGCCCATGCAAACAATGCAAAACTCAACACATATAAATACAACCTGCACACTTAGATCAGGAAAATGTACCTACATTACTCTATTTCCCATTTATGAAATCCCCAGTTACTTATGGCCCCTAGAGCCCCGTAGTCCAGCACCATCTTCCTATTCCTCCATATTTTGTCCTTCATTCCCTCTCTCTTCTCCATCTCACTTCCCCTCTCTAAAAATCTCAGCTCTGCCTTTCTTCCCCCTGCCCAATAAGAGCCTCTAGCCTTATCTGATAAATTAAAATTTCACCTGACTACACCTGTTTTTAGGGACTCTTGAGGGAGCAGAGCACACAAACAGCAACCCACAATATTCCTTCCACCCCTTTTTGTTCAATTAAAAGGCTCTAAACACAGAAATAGCAGTGGTAATATCAGAGCCGTGTATAAATTCCTGGCAGCCTAGGACAATGAGTATGTGCAGGTCAGGCACTGTAACTACAGGTCTCCTGAGATTCTCCACTAAAGTGGATTTGATCCTGATCATCTAATACAACATATTCACTGGAAGGACAAAAGCCAACTGCAGGAAGTGTGGGGATGCCTCACAGGTTAGAGCATCTGCTACTCACTAGAAGACCCACATGGTACCTAACAATCATTTCCAGGAATGGTTGTGATTCCATCTGTGATCTTAGGGAAATGTCCCTCAGGAGGAGCCACATACACTATTACATTCAGCAGGAAAAACACCCATTCACATAAATGTTCAACATAACTCTAATCAGCAACAGCAAAACAAAGCAAGTTTATGGTCAAGGACAACAGCATCTATTAAAAACTATTTTCCAGCAAGAAATGGAAGGTCATTATATCTGCTGTGTGGTTATCACTTGATGAAGATGAGCTTCGCAAATGCCTTAAATAAACAAACAGACTACTGACCTGATGCCAAGTAGCAAAGCTTTACTGATTTCTACAGGTTAAAAACATGGGTTATGACTTTGCAAATTTTGCCCAAACAATAACATTTTTACATAGTTGCACCGGGCAGACAATATTATCATTTTTGGAGTCATTTCCTCAGAAAGAGAACAAACTTCACAAGAAGAAACTGTTATCTGCAGACCCAAGGACATTTTCCTCTCCGGGTAAATATTAACTCTTGACTAGAAACAAGGAAAAACTCTGGCTCACAGAAAGCCATGTTTAGACATCCCTCCCTTTCAGGAGGGACGACCCCTGAACTTTCTCCCAGTTAATGGCTCTGACCCTTTCAGGCCAGAACCAAAGGGAAGCTATTGTTCGCCTCAATCACTGATGCTCTGTTGCAAGTAAACTGAGGCATATGGCTCTGGCCTTCCTGATTTATTTTGTATTCCTTTCTGAATGTGTTTATATTCTCAGCAGCTCTAGAACAATGATTGTATATTCCTCAGTATCTGGTTCACAGGATCATGAATGAATGTGTGTTACACAGTGCTATATGTTAGGAGTATGAGAATTCATGACACCATGGAAGCAATATGGCAGTGATTACATCACCAAGTGTGTTTCCATGGGGTAAATAAAATTATTGATACACAAAAGTTCATCACCTTGTATACCCCTAGGTGGCTATGACTTTACTATATAGCCCTGGCTGCATGGAACTTATAAAGATCCATCTCTGGATGTGAGTTCTAGGTCTACAGCAGGGGATAGAACACCTGAATAAAGAAGATGGTCTCAAAAGTCACGACTTGCAAATCCATTTTTTGCATAAGAAATAGAATTTTTTAAAAATAGGTTTTACAATTTCAATTAATATAGAGATAAAGGCAAAAATAAACAATGAAATAAAAGAATAAGAACATATAACTTCTAAATAAAATAGCAACAACTCAAAGAACAAAAAATGAAAACTTCAAACAAAACTATAAACAAATTATTGTTCATCTTTTTTCTTCACTTTTAGCAGCACAGACCTATAGTCTGTTACTCCTCTTGGACATTTGTTAGCAGTGCAGTCACCTCCGTTCTCTGCCAAGAGGAATTGTCTGAAGAGAAAAGGCAATAACACCCTGAATCAGCCATGGCTTCCTAGTTAGGGCCTATTCCCACTCAGGACATGTGATATAAAGAGATTCATATGAGGAAGATTCATCTGAGGAAAATTCTGGATGCTGGAGATCAGGGTCAGCAGGGGCCTCCTGGCATGACAACTCATTTTGCAAGATGGTCTCTTCTTTAGGAGTGGCCAATCCCAGCTCTCTATTAGTTTCTGAGACCTGGGAGAGGAAGGCAGTTATTAAGACACAGGAATGGTGGGGAAAGGCATGGCAGCTGTCAGACCTTTATCTCACACTACCTCATCTTTACTTGACAGTCAACATTAATATTCAAACTGAAATTACTGATGTGAAATCTGCAGATGGGACCCAGAATTCACTCAAACCTCCACATAGCATTCCACCTATCTGAAGACATGCATGCATGAATGTGACATGTTATTCACTTGTCAGCCTGAGTGGACTGCAGACTAAAGCAGAGGTGAAAGGTACACTTGCCAGTGGTAATAGTGCCTCAAAAGAGGCTAATTCAGAGTCTCACAAGAGGCTAACTTGTGTGAAAAAAGAGCAAAGAACAGCTACATTCCATGAGGAGGGCAGCTGCTTGGAAGGATGGATTAGAAAGTTGGTGGGAGGAAGCAAAGATAGATTCTATTGTGCCAATTATCAGAGAGTCAAAGCCTGGCCGAATTGTTTGTCCCTACCTGATGTTCTTGAGTCTCCAGGTTGTTGGTCTTCTCCTGTTCTTCTGTACCACTCAGGTTCAACTCCATCAAACATTGACGAATGATGGCCCAATCAGCCAGTACTTCCTTCTTCTCCTGCTGCAATATCGCCAACTTCTTCTTTATATGATTCTTCTCCAGCAGGATCCGGCTGTGCAGGTTACTGGAAAAACAGTCTGCATGGTAAGTTCCTGCAGCCTCCTCCACCCATTTCTACTTACAGGTCCCATTAACCTGACCTGTACCCTGATTCCCATGAAGACCTAATACAATCCACCAGAATACATCCATGACAGCTGTACAAACACCAAATAGCCATTTCATGGAAGAAGAAATTTGTGCTGCAGTCCAAACACCCAAAAGGGTCCATGTGTTCCCAAAAGAAAGAGGGATCTCCATCTACTCATGACAGCCCATGCATTGGGACAATACCAATTAGTAGGCTGCAACTACAATCAGGGTAGTCATTAGAACCAAAGGGAGGGCACTCTATCCTTGTGTTACACCTCACTTAGCTCTGTCAAACCCTGCCTGAGCCACAGAGGCCCAGTACAGCATAATAACCTTCTGATGATCTGAATCACTTGTCTGTCTAGAGGCTCCTGAGGATGCCTGGAGAACACTGGCAGTGGTAACAGTCTCCTAGAGACCTAGGAAAACTGAGTCCAAAAATCCAAGGGACACTGATGCCTAAAAATCATAAAGTATAGAACCAGACCTGCAGTCTCCCGACCAGAAACAAAGGAAGGTAGAAATGGCCATTTCACAAGTGTTGGCCTCCCAGACAAGAACTTACCGATAGAAATTTATCTCCTTCTTGAGCTCCTGCTTGTTCTCTTGGGCCTCCATGTTGTCCTTCTCTAATTCGTGTAGGAATGTCATGATCTCCTTCTCCTTTAATTTCAGTTCTTTATAATGTCCATTTGGCCTGTGGTAGGGCCTGGCCCCAGGAAGACAGAACTCCATAAACTTAGGATTTTAGTAACACATGAACTCAGGCTGGGTCCTGGACTACTGCAGCCATGGAAACCACACACTGCATTCTAAATGCTGGGATTTTCTTAACCTTGGGAAACTGGCTATCCTGGCCCCTGGACACCAGAAGCTAGGTATCCAGATGGAGGATGCCCTGGCTCCCTGCATTACTCAGTAGGCCTGAAGGGCAGACTAAGCAGTTATTTTCTCAGGAGCCTAGGCTACCTGTCTTTACCCACCAAACAGCTGTGATGGTGTTTCCCCTGTTTCCATAAAAGGGATTCTAAATACTGGATACCTAATATTGTAGAGACAGTTATTAGACATAATTCTGGAGATGATGCCAGACATCACCACAGATTATAAACTGCCCAAGGGATACAAATGTATGAACACTTGTGACCACATAGTCAAAATGCAATGCTATTTAAAGTGGGGACTACCAGTCTAAGGACTCACCTCACCTGGAAAATTTTAGGCAGGTAAATCCTCAGGCCAAAACACCTACCCTAGATTCCAAATTGTGGAGAGAAATAAAAACATACAAAACATATTCACAGGTCTGTATCTGTGCATGCACAGACTCACAGACTTAGACCTATACACAAGATGGAGAAACAAAGAGTGAGAGAATGAAAGAGAAAGAGAGACAGAGACAAAGGGAACACAATGAGAGGTAGAGTAATGCATGCAACATTACTGCCTCAGAGTGTAAGGCACACAGACAAACAGGAACAGGCATGAACTTCAGGCATTCTAATCAAGCACTGAGAAGAACCATGTGGGACCAGGCCCCTCCAGCTGCTACCTGGAGGTGCCAGCACTCAATCACCTGGGAGACAAGTAAAAACACAACTGCAAACACACATCACCTAGAAACCTCCTGTCAAAGGCTTTCCAAATGAACCCTAGGAAATCTTCACTGCCTCTTTCCCTGAGTTCTTCACTCAGACTCCAAGTTCCTCTTTTCAAGTGGAGGGATCAAAAGAGTCTATTTCCCTTCTCGCTCCTGACAAAATTTCAGTTGTGGCCTCTCCTCTAATAAGTATTTAGGGGCATGAAGTGAGACCCAACTATGTTCTGGTGGTATAGCTTCCTAGAACCCACCCCTTTTAAAGCATAAGATGAGGGAGGCATTGCAGACCCCGGACTAACACTGCAGGTTTTGGACCAAGGTATACCTCTTGTTCATGGATCCCTCGGTCACATAGATCAGGCGATCTCTCAGCTCATTTGTCTCCTGTGTAGTGAGCTGGATCTCTTTGATCAGCTTGTTCTCTTCCTTCTCAAACTGCTCCTTGCTCATGACAGGTATAGGGGATGATGATTGTCTGTAAGCCACTGTAGGTAGATGAATATGAGAATATTTGATGTGAGAATGCAAAGAGTGTGGACTTACCAAAGAGAAGGAAAAATGCCTGTAAACTAGTGACACCACCAGTAGCCAGATGTTTCCTCATTCCCCCTTAAACATGCATATGAGGACCAGAGAGATGTCTTCTTCAGGGTACAACTTGTCTTCAGAGCCCTGAGCCCTGTGGTTTCACAAGTCAGACTACAAATTCACTATCACAAGTATTTGAGATCTTGGAGATGCTCAGATATCCAACCTGTTACTCTAAGCCAAGGAATTGGCTTAATAAGTCAGGCAGGGGGAGAATATGTTCATCACAATGATCAACTTCTCCCCTGAAACACAAAACATACCAAAAATAAAAATAGAATCCCCCTCTGGATCTATCAACTGCTTGTTCTTTGTTTACAGTATAGAAATGGCTGCTACCCACAATTGGTGATAAAGAAAGGTAAAGAAGGCACTGTCACAAACAGGAGGTCAGAGTAGTTTTGAGAACATGACATCATGGTCTGGAGCAACATTTTTTTCCCTGTGACTGTCAGATAACTACAGGAGCTAAAAGAAGCCATGGACTGAAGTGCAGGTATTCCCTCCCTCAAACTGGCATAGCTTAGACCCGCTGTCACTCCTGATGGTCTCATTCTGTCCCCAAGTAACACCCACAATACCCAGTGCAAGTCAAGACTTGAAGTTCATAGCCTAACATCTTTGACCTTGCCAACTCCTGCCTTAGGGGATGGAAAAGTACTGTTCTAAAAATCCTTGATGATTCAAGAATTGTGATAACCATGGAAGTTTTTTGGCTACCCAGAGTCTCCAGTTCCACATTACTAGAAAGGCCAGCTCAGGCCACCCCTACCAGGAAGCTCAACATCCACTTCCCAGGACTTACTCCACATTCGCCAAGTCCACCTCCTTCGTCCTTCATTACTCTCAGATGGTAGTCCAGCATCCTTCCTCCCCTCTCTGGTCTCTCTCCCATCCACATTGGTTCTCTGAAAAAGTCTACCAAGTCGGGCAAGCAAGGCCATCACTGCAATGTGCAATCTCTGATTGAGAAATCTCAGTCTGCTTGTTGTAACTACAACACTGGTGACATCACAGAGGTTGCTAAGAACTCTCCAGGAGTCGATAGAATGTCCAAGAAGGGACTGCTGATGTCATGGACTACATAAAGCCTTTGGTTCCCTGCTAATGTTCTCCCTGTACTGACAGGAACCTGAGCTGCCCTTTCCTGGGGCATAGCCATTGAGCACATCCTCCTTCCAAAGCAAGGGTTTGCTCTAGGCTTGATTGGCCACACCTAAGTAATTCCTATGTATCTAACTCTGTGTTTCCTTTCCAAACCCTTCTCAAAAATATCCCATCCTACCTTAAATTTTCCTCAATCAACAATAGGAGCCATTAAAACCTACTGAGAAATCATACCAATATGATTATGCATATTATGCATTATGCATTTGAACATGCAGCCAAAATCTACTCCTGTCTCATCATGTACAGGTGCATGAAATCTCATCCAGGCTGAGCCTTCAGGGCCGGTTGCAGTGTGGGTGTGTTTTAGGGACCACACTCATGAAGCCTTGAGTTTAGAATTTGAAATTTGCCCCACGATCCCTTAGGAGGGAGTCATGCAGTCATCATGCTTCTGACAACAGTCTAGAGATCTTTTGGCAGAGGAAACTGAAATATTGGAGCCAACAATGAGTGGTCCTCAGATTGTGTGGGGGCTTTTCTCACTGCACCAATCTCACCGATCAGTATTGCTTATAGCCCTCTGTGTTCTAGACCATCAGTTTCTGTATGAAATAAATAATATATTCAACAGAGATTCGGATGTGCATGCAGAAAGTATAGGGTAATACTATAGACATAGGTTAGCTGACTGGGCAAGGGCCTAGCATCTTGTATTTGGGTTCATGTTTGGCCCCACAAACCACAGAAAACCCAATCTCAGTCAAACATGAATGATTCATTAAATGCAGACCATAAAGTTGATTGATCAGAACCATAGCTCAGGTTTTTTGCCTGAGCCATAGCCTCAAAATTCTATCTTTGTTAATTATAAAGACAGAAAACAAAAACCCCCAAACCAAACCAACCAACCAAACAAAAACAAATGAAAAACAAAATTAGTTCATTTAAATTAGGGAAGTATCCAGTGCTCTGTTCGGATCAGGCCGTTTTAGATATAACTGCATATTGACCCTTAATTTGAGGGGTCCCATGGAATGGTTTATGGACCATTGTAAGATTAACAAACCTCTTACAGAACACAAGGGAATGTGGACACCATGAATTTGCTCTGAGTCAAATTGTTTTCTCTGTTGATGATTGGCTGTCATATGACAGCAACTATCTGAAATAGGGGGCAGACAGAACACAATGGCTTTTGCTATACTGTGCTGTACATGCCTTAGCATTAGATTATCCAGGTTTCTCACAATGACTAGTTATGTTTTCACAGTACTTGGAGGCCCCACTTGGAAGCTCAAATATAGGAAAGTGGAAGCAGAATTGTCTGAGCTCAAAGGTAACTTAGTCCACATGGGATATTTGTGATCCTGTTTCAGAAAACAACACTGAATCACAGGCTACATCCAAGGCCTCACTTACCAAGTCTTGTCTATTATAAAGAATTTACCATTCTCTCCCTTCCAGTCTTTCTTTCTGGGAAGATGGAGAAGTGAGAATGATCTTTCCATTCTAAGGACCATGTTCTCTGTTTCCCTAAGCCCACATTAAGAAAAAATGAAAGTGAGTATCATCATCTAAACAACTGAGTAATATTCACTGCTGCTAGCGTGATACTGTGCTGATGACAATCTTAGCTTCCTTTAGTGTTGCTGACCCAGCAGGAAGTATTAAGTGCTGAGGCCAAAGCTCAGAGAACCTTTCAAGGGGCTAGACAGAAGCCATCAGAGACTCTCCACATCCTTGTCCTGAGATGAAATCCAGGAACACAATGTGAACTTGGTTGCTAATTCACCATACATCATACTTCTACCTCTACCTTTCTATGTTCAGTACAGGAAAGTGTGCATGCACCTCCATGCCAGATTGATCTTGATATATGTCCCAGGGCGCAGACTTTTTAGAGAGTTGGTTGTAGTCAAGCAGTTGGTGCCCTCAGTAAGATGTGAAGACTATCAATAATAAGTGACCACACTGTATTTGTTTAAACATTAGTTGAAAATTGAGCATAACTGAGGAATTGGACACCAGCTCTGCGTCCTGGTCTTTTTGTGCCTATACCTGGCTCAAAAGGAAGGTGGGAGGACAACTTGGGTTCCTCTGCATGGATAGAGTGAGTTGAAATCGGCACCGACCAGTCTGAGCAACTGTGCTGAGGCCCTTATTTCAAGTAAAAAACACACTCTCTGTCCTCCTTGAAAGTGCTCCTGTTGAGGCCATGGACCTTGTATAAACATGCTAACATCATGCAGACACCTTTCCTAATGATACAAAGTTCTCTCTGGTAAGGCTTGCCCCCTTACCATATCTGTAGGAAATTTGTTTCATGGAAGCAGTCAGTCTATTTCATGCTGTTGCTGTAATAAGCTTCCAAATTGTGATTGTTTGTATACTCTTGTACCAGAGAGTGGCACCATTTGATGGGGTAGCATTGTTGGAATAGGTGTGACCTGTTTGGAGTACTCATGTCACTGTGGGTGTGGGCTTAATACTCTCACCCTAGGTGCCTGGAAATAGGTCTTTTACTAGCAGCCTTTGGATAAAGATGTGGAACTCTCAGCTGTGCTCGTGCCATGCCTGTGTGGATGCTGCCACGCTTGATGTTAATTGACTGAACCTCTGAACCTGTAAGCCCACCCCAATGAAATGTTTTTATAAGACTTGCCCTAGTCATAGTGTCTGTTCACAGCAGTAAAACCATAACTAAGACAGAAGTTGGGACAGCCATTGAGGGAGGGGGCAAGCACGCAGCTGCTTGAGCGAGTTTGCCAGCTGCTCCCCTCCCCCCCCCCTGGCCGGCCTCTGCTTGAGCTTTTGTGAAGCTGAGGAAGCTGCCATTTTCTGAGTGAGAGGCACTGCTCCATGGCCAGAGTTGGAGCGAGAAAGCAAGAGTGAAGCAAGCAAGAGTGAGTGAGCGATCCCAGCAGGGAGATGTGCCCAGAGGAAGGCTGCATGGCCATGCTGGGCATGCTCTGCTCCTGGTGGGAAGTCCCAGCCATCGCGCAATTCTGCTTGTTCTTTCACAAGGCCTTATGCCTGCTCAACTTCGAGATCGAGGAGTTAGAGGCAGCTCTTCACAGAGATGACTTGGAATTTATCAGTGATCTGATTGCCTGCCTGCTTCAAGGCTGTTATTAGCAAAGAGATATCATGTCTCAGACATTCCTCAGCTACTTGGAAGATATCATTAACTACGGTTGTGAACTTGAAGAAGGAAAGCCCAATCCTCTGAGAGAAGCCATTTTCCAAACCTTCCTCTGCATAATCGAGTAGAGAGCCTGCATCTCCTCTGTGATTACCGGCCTGTAGGGGATGATGTCTTTGATCTTCTCAAGGGTCTGGATGCAGACAGTCTCCGAGTTGAACCTCTAGGTGAAGACAATTCAGGTGCACTGTACTGGTACTTCTATGGCACACGAATGTACAAAGAAGTCCCAGTACACGGAAGGTCCAATGGAGAACTCTCCTTAAGCAGGGAAAGTGAAAGGCAAAAAAAAAAAAAAAAATGTTTCAAATGTTCCTGGAAAAACAGACAAAAGAAGAGGAAGGCCTGCAAAACAAAAAAAAAAAAAAAAAAAAAAAAAAAAAAACTACAGGAGGAGATTATATCCAGTGAAAAGCAGGAAGAAAACTCCTTGACATCTGACCTACACACAAGAAATGGATCCGGAGGGCCAGGACAAGGTACATGGTAGCTCCTGTGTCTAACAGAAAAATGGAGACAGGTTACTGAGAGCATCCTGTGAGCCAACCTCTCTCCAAGAGCAGCAACTCTACAAGCTCCTTAGCAGGACTTCCTGCCTGAAATCTGCAACATGATTGCTCAGAATGGAAAACATCCACAGGGCACAAAGCCAGAGCTGCAACACAGGTTTATATCTGTCCACCTGCCCATCCAATTCATCAAGCTAGAGGAAACTCCCATGCTCACCAAGATAAAAAAACAGAAGCACAGGGGGGAGGAGGAGGAATGACAGATCCTTCTTGCAGTGCAGAAGGAGTAAGAGCACATGTTAAAGGAAGAGAGAAGGCAGGAAAAGAAGGAAAAAGATCAAGGCAGTGGAAGTCCGGGCTAAGAGGAGAAAGCTCAGGGAAGAATGAGCATGGCTATTGGCTAAAGGCAAGGAGCTACCCCCAGAACTTTCCCATTTGGATCTGAATTCTCCTATGAGGGAATGGAAGAAGGCCAAGGACCTCTTTGAATTGGATGACGATTTCACAGCCATGTAAAAGTTCTAGATGTGGTGAAGGCTCACAAGGATTCCTGGCCCTTCGTGGAACCTGTTGATGAATCTTATGCCCCCAACTATTACCAGATTATTAAGACCCCCATAGATATTTCAAACATGGAGTAGAAATTAAATGGAGGTTCATATTGTACCAAGGAGGAATTTGTAAATGTCACGAAGACCATGTTCAAAAATTGCCTAAAATACAATGGTGACAGTAATGAATATACCAAGATGTCTGACAATTTAGAGCAGTGTTTCCATCGGGCCATGACAAAACATTTTCCTGGTGAAGATGGAGACACAGATGAAGAATTTTGGATCAAAGAGGTTGAAAAACGGGAAAAAAGAAGGAGTCGGTCTGGTAGAAATAGTGGAAGCCATGATTGGACTCACTCAAGGAACACAGATGTTTACTGCAGGAAACAGCCACCAGTAAAGAATGGGGGAAAATCATTGCCCCTGACACTATGAGCTGCCTCCTCAGGGGACAATCAGAGCAGCAGTTCCATAAACTCCCTCCAGAGGTCCGCACATCAAATGGTCAAGGCTTTTCTTGCCTCCTGCATTGTGGTAGGGTGCCTAGCCACGCATCCCCTTTAAACCAGATGAAGCCAGCAGCACCAGGAACGTTTGGCTCTCTTCAAGGATCAGATCCCGTCAATGTACTTGGCACCTCTCGAATTCCAGAGGGGCCCCCCAGGGGAGCCCTTGCAACATACAACCTTTGCTATACAGGCTCCAGTTGGAATTAGTAACCATTGTGGATCCCTGCTCAGTGCTCCAGACCTTTCCAATATGGGGTCACACGTCCCATCCTTACAGCTTGGGCAGATGAATTGTCCCAGTCAAGTTGGAAACATGGATCCACCAGCTCCATTCTAGGCAGGATTTATTCCTTCAAGGCATGGTGGGACTCCAGCCCAACCTCCAGACTTTCCTGAAAGCTCTGAAATTCCTTCCGGTCATATTTATCATTCATACAAGTATCTAAATCGAGGACACCCTGCTGTTTGGAATGGGAACCATGGTACTATAAACTCTGGATGTTTGGGGCCAGTAGAGAAGCCCCACCTGGGGACAGGACTTTCTCACCACCCTCATACCATTGGTCATGTGATGGATGCCCGAGTGATGAGACAACCTATCCCACCAAACCAGTGGACTAAACAGTCAAGCTTTCTACCTCATGGCCTCAAACTCTGAAATCTGCCTGCCTCTGCTTCCCTAGTGCAGGAATTAAAGGCATGTACCACCAGTGTCTGGCCTCAGAAAGAAGGACTTTAAGTTGAAGGATATTTAAGATAGTGTGGAGAGGGATAAAGAATTCTTTCCTACTGGCAGGTCATCAGGGTAGGAAGGTTAGCTAGGTGCTTTCCTTGCCTCTCTGAGCTGGTTACTGAGTCTTCACTGGTAAAATTAAATGCCTGGCTTATGTGTGTGTTTTAAAAATGTATTTATTAATCATTCCATTGGATTATATCTCACATGATATGCCACTTTTGGTTACCCTCCACTAACCCCTCAAACTACATCTGCACTCTCAGCCTCCACTCTGTCTGAATTAGGATTCTCCTTCACCCACCCTCCTTCTCTTGCCCTACTGATTGAGAAACCCACTACACTGGAGCATCAAACCTCCACAGGACCAAGGGCCTCCCCTCCCATTGCTTTCAGCTAGGCCATTCTCTGCTACAATGTATCTGGAGTTATAGATCCCTGCTTATACACTCCTGGGTTGTGGTCTAGTGTCTAGGAGCACTGGGTGGTCCTGCCAGCAGAAGTTGTTTTTCAATAGGATTCCATTCCCCTCTTCACCTCCAGCTTCTCTGCATGCTCCTGCAATGCTCAGTCTAATAGTTGGCTCCAATGGTCAGTTGCTGGCCACACCTCCCAAAGAACCTTCACTCCAGGTTTTTGTCTGCAAGCACCTCTTGACCACAGGAACAGTGTCTGGTTTGGTGTCTGAAGACAGGATGGATCCCCAGGTAGGGAAGTTCCTGGATGGCCCTTCCTTCAGTCTCTGCTCCATTTCTTGTCCCTGTTAGTCCTTTTCTCAGGAACATTTCTTGGTTAAAATCCTTGAGATGGGTGGATGGCAACATTCCTTGACAGAGAGCATTGCCAGTGGTCTTGTTGGGGTTTGGGGGATGTGGGGGAGACATACCTATCTACTGGAGGTGGTCTCTACAAGTTCTATCTCCCTGATGTCTGAGAGCCTCAAAGGTCTATTCCCTGTTCCTCATCCTTCCACCCCCCTTTTATTTTTTTAGATTTCCTGACCTCCTGTATCTCAGTCAAACATGAATGATTCATTAAATGCAGACCCTAAAGTTGATTGATCAGAACCATAGCTCAAGTTTTGGGGTTGAGCTATAGACTCAAAAATCTATCTTAGTTAAATTATAAAGACAAGAAAACAAAACCCTAAACCCCAAAACCAAAATAAACAAACAAACAAAAACAAATGAAAAAAAAGAAATTAGTTCATTTAAAGTTAGTGAAGTATCCAGTGGTGTGTTCAGATCAGGCCATTGTAGATATAACTGCATATTGACCCTTAATTTGAGGGGTCCCATGGAATGGTTTATGGACCATTATAAGATTAACAAACCTCATACAGAACACAACAGGATTTGGACACCATTACTTTGCTCTGAGTCAATTTGTTTTTCTGTGTTGATGATTGGCTGTCATATGACAGCAACGATCTAAAATAGGGGGCAGACAGAACACAATGGCTTTTGCTATACTGTGATGTACATGCCTTAGCATTAGATTATCCAGATCTCTCACAATGACTAGTTCTGTTTTCACAGTACGTGGAGGCCACACTTGGAAGCCCAAATATAGGAAATTGGAAGCACAATTGTGTGAACTCAAGGTTAACCTGGTCCACATGGGGTATTTGAGACCTTGTTTCAGAAAATAACACTGAAACACATGCTACATCCAAGGCCTCACTTACCAAGTCTTGTCTACTATAAAGAACTTACCATTTTATCCCTTCCAGTCTTTCTTTCTGGGAAGATGGAGAAGTAAAAATGATCTTTCCATTCTAAGGACCATGTTCTCTGTTTCCCTAAGCTCACATTAAGAACAAATGAAAGTGAGTATCATCATCTGAACAACTGATAATATCCATTGCTGCTAGCATGATACTGTGCCGATGAAAATCTTAGCTTCCTTTAGTGTTGCTGACCCAGCAGGAAGTATTAAGAGCTGCAGCCAAGCTCAGAGAACCTTTCAAGGGGCTAGACAGAAGCCATCAGAGACTCTCCACATCCTTGTCCTGAGATGAAATCCAGGAACACAATGTGAACTTGGTGGCCAATTCAGCATACATCATACTTCTACCTCCACCTTTCTATGTTCAGTACAAGAAAGTGTTCATGCACCTACATGCCAGATTGATCTTGATATATGTCCCAGGGCGCAGACTGTTTAAAGAGTTGGTTGTTGTCAAGCAGTTGGTGCCCTCAGTAAGATGTGAAGACTATCAATAATAAGTGACCACACTGTATTTGTTTAAACATTACTTGATAATTGAGCATATCTGAGGACCTGGACACCAGCTCTGCGTCCTGGTCTTTTTGTGCCTATACCTTGCTCAAAGGGAATGTGGGAGGACAACTTGGGTTCCTCTGCATCGATAGAGTGAGATGAAATGGGCACTTACCAGTCTGAGCAACAGTGCTGAGGCCCTTTATTTAAAGTAAAAAACACATTCTCTGTCCTCCTTCCAAAGAGCTCCTGTTGAGGCCATGGACCTTGTATAAACATGCTAACATCATGCAGACATCTTTCCTAATGATACAAAGTTCTCTTGGATGAGGCTTGCCCCCTTACCATACCTGTAGGAAATTTGTTACAAGGCAGCCGTCAGTCTATTTCATGCTGTTGCTGTAATATGCTTCCAAGTTGTGATGGTTTGTATACTCTTGTACCAGGGAGTGGCACCATTTGGAGGGGTAGCATTGTTGGAATAGGTGTGACCTGGTTGGAGTATGTGTGTCACTGTGGGTGTGCGCTTAATACCCTCACCCTAGGTGCCCGGAAATGGGTATTCCACTAGCAGCCTTTGGATGAAGATGTGAAACTCTCAGCTCTGCTTGTCCCATGCCTGTCTGGATGCTGCCATGCTTGATGATAATGGACTGAACCTCTGAACCTGTAAACCAGCCCCAATGAAATGTTGTTTTTATAAGACTTGCCATGGTCATGGTGTCTTTTCCCAGCAGTAACACCCTAACTAAGACAGAGGTTGGGACTGCCACAGAGGGACAGGGCGAATGCGCTGCCCCTGCCAGCTACCCAAGCAGTGGCCACAAGATCAATTCCTCCCGGTCATATTTATCATTCATACAAGGATCTAAATTGAGTACACCCTGCATTTTGGAATCTGAACCATGGTACTACCAACCCTAGACGCTTGGGTCCAGATGAAAAACCCAAATTCGGGCCAGAATTCTCTCACCACCCTAATACCCTTGATCATTTGATAGGTGGCCGAGTGATGAGACAACCTATCCCACCCAACCAGTGGACGAAACATCAAGGTTTCTACCTCATGGAATTCCTTCCTCGGGGTATATGCAGCCACCCTGTAAGTCTGACGGACATGGTTTGCAGACACCTCCAACTCCAGCACCAAGTCCTCGAATCAGAGGACCCTCCCTGGTCCTCCGGGGGACACAAGAAGGGGAATCCATGATGGACATCCCTGAAACGATTGCCATGCAGAAGCTCTCCTCCCGAGTCTGTCCCCCAGGTGTGCCTTACCACCACCTCCAGCCCACTCTTCCCCAGTTACCTGGTCCCTTTCCACAGGTAGCTTATTCATCATCAGTATGTGTTTCACCGCCCAAGCCTGCATTGGACAACCCTGGGAGTACACAGGAGATGACTGAAACACAAGAGCCTGAGGAAGACCCAGAGCCTTTGCCTGGACATGAAGAGAAAGCAGCAAGCATTTGTTCTTCAGAGGGGGAATACCTCAAACAACTACCTCACCCAGCACCTCCCTTGCAAGCCAGCTGTACCAGGCAAAGCTTACCACAAGAAAGGGAAACAGAGGACTTCCGACTCAAAAGTGATGCTTCAGACTCTGCAGACACTTATAACACATCAAAGAACAAGAACACCTGGCCTTTGGACAATAGCTACAGCAGCCCAGCTGTGCAAGGCTGTTTGTGAGACCTTTCCATAGTGGCAGAGATGGGGAATCTACCTGAACATGGGGCCGTTGGTGAAGCACCTCCCAGTAAGTCAGAGGGAAAGGCCTTGATGGTAGTGGTTCAGAAAAGCCACTCTGCCCCAGGGATAAAACATTACAAAAAGCTGTGCCATGTACAGGACCGAATGCAACTACACCTCCTTGCACAGATCCCAGTTTGATGGTAGGCACTGTGAACCAGTTTTCTCCCTTATACATGCCTGGCATAGAATACTCTAACTCAGCTACACAGTACTCTATGAGTCCAAGTTTGCAAGGCTTGGGCTCTATGATGGGAGGAAAGTCCTCAGGATCACAGCCTCAGTCCTTTCCTCCCAGGGGGTTCCAGGATAATGGTCCCCACCCTGGACTCTTTCCTAGGTACCATCCTCAGCAAGGAATGAGATATACCTACCAGCCTTCTTTCTTCTCAGCCTTCCTACCACCCCTATCAGTGGCTCCTCATTATACATGTCCACAGGGCTTTTCTGATTGGCAGAGATCTCTCTCTTCTCTTAGAAGTCCAAGAGGACCTCCAGAGAGTCACCTTCCCTGCTCCCTCTACCCAGAGAAGAATGTCCTGTCTAGTCTGCAAGGTTGTGAGACACCAAATTCTGCCTTAACTCCTCCAACTCAAATGGATGCAGTGACTGCTAAAGTTGTTCCTCCTGATGGACACAATTCTGGTCCAGAAGAAGAAAAGATGGATGAATCTGTGGAGAGGCCAGAGAGTCCCAAAGAAAATCTAGATCTAACAACCATAATGCATCTACAAGCAGCAGAACTCACTGTCAACCACTGACTATCTTTATGGAACTCCACCACCATCCCTGAGTTCAGGAATGACTTTTGGTTCATCTGCTTTCCCACCCCACAGTGTGATGCTGCAGACAAGGTCTCCATACACTCCTCAGCGATCAGCCAGTCATTTTCACCCCAGGGCATACCCATCCTCTGTGCCTGCCCATCCACATCCCCACCCTGTAACCACCCAACCCAATGGCCTCTCCTAGAGGGTTCCCTCAACTTCTGTCACAAAGAGGGCCTAGGTCACTTTCAGGCTTCAATGATGGAGCAGACTGTCACTGGAAGCAGATTAAGAGGCTAATTTCAAGAAGTACACAAAATACCAGGATTGCAAATGCATCCAGTCCATTCACAGTCCTTATTCCCAAAGACCCGGGCGCCTGAGGCCTCACCAGAACAGTTGTAGCTGCATAAGACCCCAACACTTCCTCTGGATCAGAGCTAGTCCAGGGAGCAACTAAGCCCCAGTGAGGTGGACGGCTGAATGTGGAGACTGGAAGGCAGGCCTGGCCGATTTGGAGGAATGACTGCTGTACATGTCTGTTTTGTTGTCCTGTTCCACCTCTTCACTGTAAATCAAGCCTTCCTCAGAGCTGAACAGCATAGAACTTAGGTGCACACTATTTAGATGACAGGCTGGCCTGTAGCTCGGATCATCTGCACAGCTGACAAACTTAGACAGAGCAATGTACCTGGAGTTCTTGCTGGCTTCTCCAAATCCCAAGACTCTTGTTCCGGGAAAAATCACTTTAAACTTGGGTGGAGGGTACATGTAAAGCTGGAGTGGTGCTTTTAAACTTTCATGAGCAGCTAATCTCTGGTATATATTTGGGGAAGGGACTATGTGTACTATTAATGTTTTTGGAGCTGGGTCCAGTTTATAGAAGTTTCATGTTGCCTTTTGTAAATTATTTTTTTGGGGGTTAATGTATTGTATATATAGTGGGACAGTCAATGGGCACATGGAGGAGTTGGGAGTCCTTCCTCGATATGGCCAGAATACTGTACTGGAAGAGTCTCTGTCTTTGTACAGTCAGGTCACACTGAATGCCTGAGGAACTTGGAGAAGAGAACCAGAAGACTGCAGCTTATATATGACACTTAACTTGTTTCCTCTCCAGCAGACCTCAGAGACAACATGTCCTCCTCAGCATTCATTTCACAGTTGGTTGGACTGTGCTGTCATAGGGCTTTCCTGAGTGTTGCAGCCATAGGACAGGCTGTTCTCACTCTGTTGCGCTAAGTTCTGGACTTGGGAAAGCATTTTCCTTTCTGATTTTCCACCAGCTCTACCAGAGAGTTGTAAGACAGGAATTTGGAATCTAGAGTGTTTTACTTATTAGAAGATGAAGTGGCTTTTTCATGGGCCTGTCAGGCCTGTGATCTAGAAGGCATCATACAACCCTTTCTAGCACAAATCACATTTTGTGAAAGTGACTACTCAGGTTTGTTATGTATGTTAGTCTCAAGAAATGAATTGCACAGGTTTGGAAAAATAAAGACAAAAGTTGGTACCAGGGAATGGGGCATTGCTGGGATAGGCCTGACCATGCTTTCATTTGAAAGAATGTGGATTTTGAGACTTTGGATTTGGAACACAGTGGAATGCTTTAAAATTGGCTTAATGGGTCATCCTAGTTGGAATATGGAAGACTTTGTTGCTGGGAGTAATTTGAACTGTGTTGACCTGACCCAAGAATTTTCAAAGGAGAAGGATTTCAGACTGCGACAGAAAGGCTGTTTTTGTGGTATTTTGGTGAAGAATGTGGCTACTTTTTGCCCTAGACTGAAAAGTCTGCCTGAGACTAAGGGGAAGAGCCTCAGATTAATTGCATTGACAAGGGAAGTTTCAAAAAAGCCCAGCAGAGCGTTTGTCCTCTGCTTAAGTCTTAGGAAGACAAGTTTGAACAAGCATAGCAAGCTTAGAAAGGCAAAATATAAAATACATGGTTTGAGTATTAAAGGGTTAACAGGAAGTGAAATGGAGCAAAATCCTCTGTTCTAGGAGGCAACAGATTAAGGGAGTGGGATCTTCGGGTAAGACTCTACCCAGCTAAATTTAGATACAGGCATGGTGGTGCACACCTTAAATCCCAGGAGACAGACAGGCCTGTTAGCCAAGTTTAGGCAGGGAAGGATTTGGAAAATAAAGCTAGTGATAATGTGATAGAAAAAGGGAGTCATGTTCTAGTTCCTGTAAGCAGCAGAACTCCGCACCTTCAGCCATGTGACTCTGGCTCTACAGTTAGGAATGGAAGGAACTACTGGGACAGTTGATGTTGGTTATTTGGAGCTAAGAAATTAGCAATGATTAAGAAGAGTCCAGCATCACTGAGGTGAAATCTGGGAATTGTTTTCTGGGAGCACAAAGAAGCTGTGTTCCAGAGACAGCCAAGGTTGTACTTCATGCAGCTTCTGGACTTGGTAATGTGGAAGAGTCACCCAGGTGGTACTGGCTTTGAAAGCATGAGGTATCATGAAGAACAGCTGAGGCTTGGCATTGTGAGAGATCATGGAAGGCCACTGGAGAAGGTGTAGCCTCTGCTGTAGTTGAAGGCCCAGGACTGAGGGTATCATGAAAAGAATTTAAGGCTTGGCACCATGAAGAGAGCCTATGAGAGGCTATTGGTGAAGCATATTTGGAGTGGAACACCCTTGTGTATTTGATTTGTCAGTACTATGGGATGATCACCAAGAATAGCAGCTGTAGTGGAGTGGATCAACCTGAGCTTAGAGTTCTACAGAGGGCAGAGGTGGAGAACTGAGGAGCCAAAAAGATCAAGTGGAATCTGAGACGCTGAAACAAGAAGCTGTATCACGGGCTGGTGAGATGGCTCAGTGGTTAAGATCACCGACTGCTCTTCTGAAGGTCAGGAGTTCAAATCCCAGCAACCACATGGTGGCTCACAACCATTCGTAACAAGATCTGATGCCCTCTTCTGGAGTGTCTGAAGACAGCTACAGTGTACTCACATAAAATAAAATAAATAAATCTAAAAAAAAAAAAAAAAAAAAAAGAAGCTGTATCATTGAAATTACCTTGGAGACTCAAAGATGTTAAAGATGCCAGAGCCATGGGATAAATGCTAAGGAAAGCTGCAAACAGGGAGTTGAACCAGCTGAGAATATAGCAGTTTGTTGCAGTCAACAAAGATGAAAAAGTAGTGGAGATCTGAAGACCACTTTGACATCTTGGAGATGCAGTGTTTGGAGTTTACCCAGCTGGTTTCATGTCTTTCATGGGGATTACAGTGAAGTGATTGGATGAATCTCAGAAGAGACCTTGAACTTTGGACTTTTACTATTGTTGAGACAGCTATAGACTATGAGGGTTTTAAAAGTTGGACTATATGCATTTTACATTATGTAATGTTTAAGTATGGCCCCCATAGACTCATGTGTTTGAACAAATCTATGGGGGACAGGGAGTGGAAATCAATGGTTTGTATATTCTTGCACCAGGGAGTGGCACCATTTAGAGGTGTGGCCTTGTTGGAATAGGTGTGACCTGGTTCAGTAAGTGTGTCACTGTGGATGTGGGCTTAATTCTCTCACCTTAGGTGCCTGGAAGTCAGTCTTCCACCTGCAGCCTTTGGATGAAGATGTAGAACTCTCAGCTCTGCTTGTGCCATGCTCCCACCTTGATGATAATGGACTGAACCTCTAACCCTATAATCCAGCGCCATTGAAATGTTGTTTTTATAAGACTTGCCTTGGTCATGGTGTCTGTTCACAACAGTAAAACCCTAACTAAGAAACCAGTCATTTATGTAAAACAAAATGAAACAAAATCTTAACTCAGAGCAGGGTTATGCCGGCCATGTACTCTGTTATGTTCTGTATGTTATGACGGTTGTTAACCTTATAAATTTCCACATCTATATGTTTCATATAAGACCTTTCAAATTCAAGATCAATATGAACTGTTATGTTTAAATCGGCTTGAGTAAGGGCAGCATTTCTAGCCCCTGTTCATGAGCTCTTTGTGGTTTTTTTTCATGGAGCTGGCCCTAAGAAATATCTAGCATACAGTTTTCAGCTGTTGCCCTGGTTGTTCTGTCATGGGGTGTGCATTCAATAAACCTTCCCTGTTTAACTGAATTCAGTGTTTCTGTGGTTTGTTTGTTGACCCTTGGACAGAAACACTTCCATTCAGCAGCACATAGTACACTGAGCCAAGGTCAAGAATGGTGATATCTTGCCATGAATTATGTGACAAGGGGGAAGGGGAATTTATCCCTTATGATAAGGATCAGGGATGGCTTGGTGTTTTTTAGGTTTCTATTTGCCATGTGAAACAGCTTCAAGAACCCATTTCTAATGTCCTTGGAATCATGTGTTCCCATGATGATGCACTCAGACATGCCTGGAAACTACCAGGATACTTGTCAGAGAGCTTGATTTCTATAAGGGAGGGAATATGGTTAATTTATACTGCAGGATATTTGGTCACATTGTAAACCCCAAGATTGTGTTAATTTCTTTCTTTTTTTTTTTAATATTTTTATTACATATTTTCCTCAATTACATTTCCAATACTATCCCAAAAGTCCCCCATAGCGCCCCCCACTTCCCTACCCACCCATTCCCATTCTTTTGGCCCTGGCATTCCCCTATATTGGGGCATATAAAGTTTGCAAGTCCAATGGGCCTCTCTTTCCATTGATGGCCGACTGTGTTAATTTCTGAAAGAAAAAAAGAATAAAAAACTTTTTATGGTGTAGCTCAGCCCTAGCACAGACCTGTAATCCAAGAGCTTTCTGTTCAGTGTACATTTTTGTCCTATGGCTCATCCCTATCTCACACATTTATTGCAAAGCAAAATAAAGTCAACACCACTTCCAGAAGTAGAGCAACCTACCAGTTGATAGGGAATGAATATAACTAAACAGAAGAATGGCCTTTTTTGGGGGTGGCGTGCAGGGGGGTTGAGACAGGGTTTCTCTGTATAGCCCTAGCTGTCCTGGAACTTGTTCTGTAGGCCAGGCTGGCCTCAAACTCTGAAATCTGCCTCCCATGTGCTGGGATTAAAGGCATGTACCACTACTGTCTGGCCTCAGAAAGAAGTACTTTAAGTTGAAGGATATTTAAGACAGTGTGGACAGGGATAAAGAATGCTTTCCTACTGGGAGTTCATCAGGGTAGGAGGGTCAGCTAGGTGCTTTCCCTGACACTATGAGCTGGGTACTGAGTCTTCACTGGTAAAAATTAAATGCCTGGAATATGTGTGTGTTTTAAAAATGTATTTATTAATCATTCCATTGGATTATATCTCACATAATATGCCACTTCCTGGTTACTCTCCACTAACCCCTCAAACTACAATCTGCACTCTCAGCCTCCACTCTGCCTGGATGAGGATTCTCCTTCACACCCCCTCCCTTTCTTGCCCTACTGATTGAGAAACACACTACACTGGATCATCAAACCTCCACAGGACCAAGGGCCTCTCCTCCCATTGCTTTCAGCTAGGCCATTCTCTGCTACAATGTATCTGCAGTTATAGATCCCTGGTTATACACTCCTGGGTTTGTGGTCTAGTGTGGTAGGGGTCTGGCCTTTCCCTCTCCTGTAGTCTGAAGAACTCACACTCCATGGAGGATGGACAATAGGTATGGTACAAGGGTAGCCAGCTTGTGTGTATTACTTGATATGTTTTTTTAAAATACCAAAGTCAGCATAGGGAAAAGTATATTTTTTAAAAAAATCATAAAATTAAGAAGATTTAGAAATGTCAAGTGGAAGCATTTAATATCAAACATCTTGAAATAATCTGTAAATGAGAACAAATTCATTATTTCTTTGTAGTCCCAGGGAGGGTTTTGTCCACTCTAAGCAAAGGCTGTCTGCAATGAGAGCTGGGATCAGCTGGGATCAGCTGAGTTGGGGCCCTCAGACTCCTCAAGCTCCTGAGACTGCTTTTCTGTGTACCCTTCCAGCAGTTGGTCCGAGTGATGTTTTACAATCCTCCCCTTTATAATTAGGAGATTATCGAATGCTTTTGGAACAGAAAGTAGTATTTTGGCAGTTGTTTTCGTACAGGCTTTTGGAATCTATCAGAGTATCTTGACAGAAAGTGGGCTTCATTCTCCTGAATGGAGATGGGAAAGAGATGCTCCTGTCGCATCCTCAGGAGATGGCAGGGGCTGTGTCTACACATATGCCATGGCAGTTTAAGAAGATTCCGTAGTCAGTCCAAAAGTTTAGGGAGTGAGGAAGTAAGGCCTTGGCACAGAGCCCGTGCTGAGGTAGCTGCAGCTCAGGCATAGGTTCTTTTCTGCATTTCACCAGCTCTTTAGTTTGGGTAGCTTAGCTTTTCAGTGCCCCAGTTCTTTGGTCTGCAAAACTGGGACAACTGTATCTTCTTTGTGTTCTTGTGAAGGTCAGAAAAATATGAAAGCTCGCTGAGAGTCAAGGGTCGGAGGTAAAGACAGGAACATTATTTATGCTTCTATTCTGAACCAACAAGCTAATACTGTAAACTTTGCAACTACTTTCAAATAATTCTCAGGTAGCACAGTCTCTCTCTCTCTCTCTCTCTCTCTCTCTCTCTCTCTCTCTCTCTCTCTCTCTCTCTCTCTCTCTCTCTCTCTGTGTGTGTGTGTTTGTGTGTGTTTAACTTCAAGGGAATATTCTAGACTTGGTGAGCTTATAATGACAGCATGAGTGGGGTGTGGTTTGGAGCATTGCCTTCTAAACCTGTGTTGATGACTTTGTGCTTTTAGGTACACTAAGCTTGGCTAAATGGTATGGAAAGGGTAATCATAGGCCTCTTTCATTGCCACAAACAATCAATCAAACAAACAAATAAACAAAAAATGTTTCAACAGTGACTGATGCCATGGGATTGACACTCAGCCAGGCCATGAAACTGTGTTTCCTTAAGTTTACAGATCAGCCTTAAGGAACTAGAGAGACAGATCCAGGCAGTTAGAACACTTAGAAAATAATGAAAAGCCCCCTGGTAGCCTCCAGATGTGAAACTAGAAAGCCAATGACAAAGAAAGGAGTTTGAAGGGATCAAGACAGCAGACAACACTGAACCACAGTTCATTATCCCGTCATGTAAGTAAAGCTCTCCCTTGGGTTCTCAAGGCTTGTGTTCCTCAGCTTTGAAAGCAGCCCAGTTCTGTGTATGAGGTGTTGTAATGGTTTTAGTGTCTTCTTGTAGACCATCACCCACTTCCTGGGAAGGGCTGCTTACTCTGAGCATTGCTATGGGAGGTGATTGTCACCTGGACATCATTAGCAGCATGCCTGTTCTTGATCCCTTCAAACTCCTTTCTTTGTCAGAAGAGGATATCAAGTCCCTTGGAACTGGATTTATAGGCAGTTCTGTGCCACCTGAGATGGGTGCTGAGAGACAAATTCAAATCCTCTGTAAGACTGGTATGTACTCTGAAACACTGGGCATCTCTCTAGCCCCAAACCATGGTATTGTTGGCTGCCATTCTTATGGGAGAGCCTTGCTAGAAACACAGTTGAAGGTGTTAGGGCAGACATGTGGGTGTTGAGGTAGGTGAAGGCCTCAGTCACCCTGGACCATTCATTCACCCACTGCTCGCTTTTGTGCTGAGGTTTCTGTTTGCAGAGTTCTCATTTACAAGACTGGTTTGAAGATGTGTGTGCTGAAGTGGCTTCAGGAGGGATGGATCTGGGGCTGGCCTGGCTTGCACCAGACTCATGTCCCATAGTGCAGGAGAGAGAGAAAGAGGAAGAAGGGAGGAAGATAAGAAGAGGAGTAGAGGGAGAGAGGGAGGGAGGGAGGAAGGGAGGGAGGGAGGGAGGGAGGGAGGGAGGGAGGGCAGGCATCAGGGCAGAAGCAAGTCTGTGATCCAAGGGGCTGCAGGCTGGATGTGGACTTTGACAGGTGGAAGCTGAGCCCCCATCCATGGCAGTAGATGGGATTGAGTCTGGATAGACTGCATTGTCTTCCTAGGGAACCTCAATTTGCACATCAGGAATGCTTACAGGCTCCTGAGGGCTTCCATCAGGGCCTGGCTACTTGAACTATACTGTCAGTAGATCTGTCCAGGCCTCACTTTTTGAAGATTTTGTGTAGTCTTGGCCTCATTGTTTTAACTTTATTTATTTATTTATTTTTCCTATTTTTGCTTTGAGGTTGTTGTGCAAGGCTTAAGCTGAGGAGAGTGGGGTGAGCAGCACAGTAAAGAGAGAGGGCAGTGAACAGAGAATGTGAACTGCACAGTGACTAGTGCGGGGTTGAGGGGGCGAGTTCCCTGTGCTCACTGCATCCTGGGGAGTTGCCAACAGCTCAGACTAGGTGCATTCTGGGATGAGGGCTTCCCAGCAGAGGGGCCTGAGGTAGCATCTGCTGCTGTTCTTTCTTTAACTGGATCTTACTGTGTAGCCCTGGCTGGCCTGGACCTCTCCATGCCTATAGCTCACATAGCTTTACCTGCCTCTGCTCTCCTGATGCTGAGATTAAAGATGTGTACTCTTACTCCTGGCCTGTTATTTTTAATGCAATGAAATTAAATATAGCCTTAATATTTTGGCTTGTTTAATTAAATGCAAGAGAAAATACAGGAAAGCTCCCGGATCCCACCCACAAAAGCACACTAACATTTCCTCTTCCTGTTAAGTAAACACATACAGTCAGGTGCTCCATAAGGAAGTGCTGGCCAGCGCTGGCCTGAACTGGACACAGGCTTTGGAATGTTTTAGTTGGTGTAAGTGAACTTGCTTGCTATGCTGTCACCTGAAGAGAGGTTCACAGATGACAGCTGTCTGTGATGACACCTTTCGGGCTCAGTCTCAGCCCCTCCTTCCTGTTCCTTCCTCTGGTGGATATTTTCTGCCTAGATTATAGTGTTATGTTTCAGCGTTATGTCCTATGTATAAAGGTCCACTGTGCTGTGAATCTTTAAAGCAATTTCGTACAACGTTTCAGCATTATCTTAAGAAAACCTCTTCAGTGCTGTCTTTAGTTTCTATAACTGCTAATGTATGCAGTTCTGAAGCCAAGTCTAGTGAGACTATAAAATTTAGCCTCCTTTTGAAGACTCCTCTTGCTTCAGCTTCCCCATGCTGGAATTACAGACATAGGTCATTAGGTCCAGCTAACATTTTAGCAACACAAATATTTTTCAGTTTTTCTATTATACAGAACGGGTGGCCTTGCCCACCTGCCCGAGCAGGGATCCGAGCTGCTCTGGTTGTGTGGCTGCTCTGCAGCTGGCTTCTCAGGAATCCAGTATTGGTCTCTGCTCACTGGCAGCTCCAGCGAATGTAAAGTTACCTGGCATTTAGAATTTGATTTCTATGCTTAGGGGTAAACCTGAGCATCATTCCTTAGCTGTTCATGTTTTTTTCCATTTTTTTAAATTGCATTTTTGGCAAGTTTTGTGTTGTGGGGACACTAGGCATCATGTACTGATTTGTTACAGCTATTATTCCTATTTTTGTGATTATTTGTTTATTTTTGTGGTGTTTGTGTGTACTAATCACTGAGCTACATTCCAAGTGCACTGTGACATTTTTAAAGTGTGAAATTTTAAATTTGATAGAGTCAAACATTTCAATATTTTTCAGCTCATAATGTTGCTATTTTTAAAAGTGCACTCCAATTCCAAAGGAATTGTGGATTTTCTGAATTAAGTTTTGAATTCATGTGAAAGATAGCTAGCTGATTTTATTTCTAAGTCTAGGCCAGTTCCCCCCTGCTCCGAACCAGTGATCAACAAGTGCACTCCCATTTGACACTCCTTTTCTGTCACACCGTGGTCACATTTATGCTTGGTAATATTGTTCTGGAGATAGGATTTTACCAAATAGCTCAGAACTGTTAATCTTCTGCCTCAGGCTCCAGAGTGCTGGGCTTACAGATGTGAGGCACCATGCCTGCCTATGCTTAGGAACATTTGGTCTTTATTTTCTTCATTGATGTGTTTACCTGTCTCTGCTCCAGGAATGCAGTTTGAACCCCATTTTGTGTTACACAGTTTTCTCTAGTGGGTTTGATGTTTTCCCTCCCTCCCTCCCTCCCTCCCTCCCTCCCTCCCTCCCTCCCCTCCCCTCCCCTCCCTCCCTCCCTCCCTCCCTCCCTCCCTCCCTTCCTTCCTTCCTTCCTTCCTTCCTTCCTTCCTTCCTTCCTTCCTTCCTTCCTTCCTTCCTTCCTTCCTTCCTTCCTTTCTTCCTCCCTCCCTTCCTCCCTCCCTTCCTCCCTCCCTCCCTCCCTCACTTCCTCCCTCCCTTCCTTCCTTCCTTCCTCTCTCCTTCCTCCCTCCCTCCCTTCCTCCCTCTTCCCTCCCTCCTTCCCTTCCTTCCTTCCTTCCTTCCTTCCTTCCTTCCTTCCTTCCTTCCTTCCTTCCTTTTTCAGAATGATTTGGCTTTTCCTTTAGATTGTAAATTTTAGAACCAGTTAGATAATTATAAAAAACTAATAGGGATCTTGATTTGAGATACTCTTTTTATAGGCTAATTTAAGATTTTTACATTTAATTTGATATTCATGAATAAGAATTGAGTCTTCATTTCCTGTTCATGAAGGCAGAGCAGGTGTTGCCATTGTTCATTCATGTCTTGTGAGTTTTTCAGAAAAGTTTTATCTTCTTTATATTCTTCCACATGCTTTTTTGGTTAAATTTATCTATAGCAGTTTTTATGTTTTATTGTGTGTAAATTTATTTTTATAATTAAACTTTCTGACTAGTTCTTGCTAGCCACACAAGCACACTCTCGGGACTGCAGCAGCTGAGAGCGCATATTGCTCTTTGCAAGGAACTGAGTTCAGATCCCAGTACTCATGTTGCGCAGTTTACTGTAGCTGCCAGTAAGCCCAGCTCTAGGGAATCCTATGCCCTCTTCTGGACTCTGTGAGACACATGTACATTCCTACATGCAAATGCCGATACACATGCATGACTTGAAATCAAATAAATCATAACATTTTTGAGATTTGTAAGTTATTTTTGCATGCAGCAACATTTGTTTGATAGTCTACAGCTAAACCCTCCCTCCCTTCCTTCCTCTCTCTCCCCTGACTGTTTTTGTGGTATATGTGCTGTGTGGACGTGAGCATCTGTGAATGCCTGTGGACAGAGGCGAGAGGTTGATGTTCATGTCTTTGTTCATTGCTCTGCATCTTAGTTTTTGAGACAGTATCATTCTCTTACCTTGGATCTTATCAACTCTGCTAGGCTGCCCTGCCAGCTAGTGAACTCCTGTTTCTGCCTTCCCAGCACTGGGACTCTGCATACATAAGTCTCTGCTCGGCCTCTACATGGATGTTGGGGAGCTAAATTCTGTTCTGTTGCTTGCACAGCAAGCGCCTTACTGATTGGGCCATCACCCAGCCCCATCTGCAGGCAGGCCATTGCATTGCTTGCAAATAATGGCTGTTTGGCTAATTCTAATCTAATTCTAATTCTAAAAATTCTAATTCTGATTCTGGTCTTCATTTTGCTTCCTTATCATGGCTGTTTGTAATATTTGCTCGTTCTTTTGGAACATTTCTTTCTTTATTGTATGTGGGGTGCACATGCCATACTATGCATATGGAGATAGAGGACAATGTCCAAGAGTCAGTTCTCTTCCTCTATCACATGGGTCCCAGGGATTGAACTCAGGTCGTCAGGCTTGGTGGCAGGCACCTTTACCCACCGAGCCATCCTGCTGGTCTATGGGTATGTGTGTTATGAGGGCTAGAACTTCTATTAAAACAGTAATTAGAACTTTGTCTTACTGACTTTGAAGAGAGCACAGTTTTAGTGTTTCATTAGTGGTTCTATATAGGCGTTTGTTTATGGCCGTGCTATTCCAGGTTTAAACAATGTTCCAAGATCTGTGTCCAGTGACACATGTCTGGAATGAGCCCTTGGGAGGCAGAGGCAGCAGGACCAGGACAGTTTATCTTCTTCATCTTGATTATATACCATTTTTTACTTTCTGAACAGAAAACTTAAGACAATGATTTAAAATAATAAGACACGGTGGATTCTAAACACTTAATTGTTTTTCTAAAGGCAGTTGTTTAATTTGACTCCTACAGTTCTGCTGTGATGGTTTTGACATTCTTAGTATTTCTAACTATTTTATCATAACTCCAAATGTGCTAAACAAACAGTTACTCTCTGTGTACTTGAAGTCTTACTTTAAGGATACACTCGATGACTACTTAAAACACACATACAGAACACGTTTTTAATATTTGCAGAACACAAGAAGTCTGTTCAGACACTTGGATTTTGTTTCTTTGCTCATACTGAGATCCACAAAAAAGCTAGGTAGCAAGATCTCATTCACTTCAGCAGTGCCACGGATGGCCCCACCAATGTCCACTAAACAAATACAGACATGCTCAGCAAAACTTAATGCCTGGAAGTATGATTGAAAAATATGTGGTGCACACCTTTAATCCCAGCACTCAGGAGGCAGAGGCAGGCAGATTTCTGAGTTCAAGGCCAGTCTGGTCTACAAAGTGAGTTCCAGGACAGCCAGGGCTATACAGAGATACCCTGTCTTGAAAAACAAAAACAACAAAAAACAAAAACAAAAAATAAATAAACATGAAGAGGTCATAAAGAGTCTGTTTTTTACTGAGCAGCTTTCCTCAGATGAAACAAAACCCAAAAGAGAAGTAACAACAAACTAGTTACAAAGAAACAGTCTGGGAGCTGGGCAGGATAACCCAGCATTATAATCCAATCAGGAGGCTGAGGCAGAAGGATGGAGAGCTTGTGCCAGCCTGGACCACACAGAAAGAAGATCTGTCTCAAAAACCAAAGTGAGGCTACTAAACAGAAAAATCCTATTCTGCTCCAGGGAACTGACTTTGATACAATGGGGGTGCGCAGTTCTTGATTTGAAACTTCTGAAGAGTGTTATGGACTTGTTCTAGGGCCCCCTGTTTCCTAATGTAAGATCTGTGACATCTCCATCCAATCTGATTTAAGTTGATGTTTCAAGTTCTTGCTATATGGTTTAATATGCTATGAGATTCTTTATTTTGTTTAAAGGGAGGAATGTCTCTTTGTTTCTAGCAATTTGGGGTCAAAGGGCAAGGTTTCCTCTTGGCCTTTTTGGACACTTAGTTGGAAAGGGTCTGTGTTAGGGCTGGGTGGGGAGGAGGGCAGGGCTCTGTAGCTTGCAGTGGGTGCTAGGGTTGCTGGGCAACCTAGGTTAGACAAGCGCTCTGCCACTGAGCCTCATCTCCAGCTTAAGCTTGTGTGTCTTTATTGCTTTGCTTGGATTTTATTGCTTGCCATACAATTATGAAAATAAGTACCATCTCCCTCCCCCACTTCCTCTCTCCCACATCTCTAGTCCCCTCTCCTCCCCTCCCTGCCACCAAAACTTAGCTCTGTTAGGGCCTGGGCTCAGAACAGGGAGGGATAAGATTTACTTTACTGTTATTTAAATTCCTGTTTGTGCTCCTTTATTTCCTGTCAAGTCTTAGGCTTTTGGTGGGGTGGGGTTGGGCTATGGCTTTCTTTACCTTTGGGTTCATGTTTTGCCCCCAGATTCTTGGCAGACTTGAGCTATGAATTGTGGGATCTTTTCCCTCACCCCCCCCCATTCTGTACTACTAACTTGACAGTTTAATTGGAAATTTATACATAATTAATTAAGCTTGTTCTTGCCAGACAGTAGAATAACTCTATCTTTTCCTTTTTTTTAGAAATATATTTTCTGTGTGAGTGTATCTTGCTGCACATATGTCTGTGCACCACATTCCTTTCTTGCCCACAAGGTCAGAAGAGGGTTCCAGATTCCCCAGGACTCTAGTTACAGGTGATTGTGAGCCAACTGGTCCTGGGAATAGAACCCAGGTCGTCTGTGAGAGCAGGCGCCCTTGACCACTGAGCCATCTCTCAGGCCCTTCTTGTATCCTTCTCTTTTCACTATATTTCGCTATATTTTACTTCATGATGCTCTTCTCAGGAAAAAAAGACTTCCCATTCACTTTTAAATGCTGCTTTAATTCTGCCTCTGTAATCATTTGAGGGTGTTAGAAAACCCTCTTTTTTTTTTTTTTCTACTTTTAGAAATAAGTTATGTGTATACTTATTTGTTTTGGAATAATGTTTTACATTTACTTATTATTACTATTATTATTATTATTATTATTATTATTGGTCTGTGTGTGTGTGTGTTTGTGTGTGTACTTGTGGCACAGTGTGTACAGAGGTCAGAGGACGAGCTGCTAGTATCAGTTTTCTCCTTCTACCGGTTGGTCATGGAGTTGAACTCATGTCATGAGGCTTGGTCGCAAGTGCCCTTACCCCCAACCCGACATGCAACCCCTGGAAAAGTTTTTAAGATGAATTTTCCACAAAGTGCATCTTACAATTCCAGATAGGCTTGTAGTTGGATTTGTTAAACTTCCCACTGTGGAAGCAGTGGGCTGTGCTGCAGCATAGGCTGATAAGGCTGACACAAAGTTACAGATTCACTTAATTCAGTTGTGCAGTGAGCTTGTAGATGACAAATTTGTGTAGCAATGCTAAAAGCTGGACACAACCTGCTAGGGAATAAACATTTGAATTTTGTTCTGTTATCTTCCCTTCCAGCCCCATAATTGAAAAGCAGATATGCTGCCTAGGGTTAGCTATGCCTGGCTTTGATTGACAGTCTCAGGCCCACACACCAGGTGGTCTGTAAGTTACTGAAATGGAGCCTGTGGTTCTGAAAGGCCACTTGGTGGCTCTGTGTGAGGCTTTGATACAGTTTCACCACCTCTCACTTCAGTTGAGTTAGGACCCCTGAGTGTGTGTGCCTTGTCCCCATTGTGATTTGTTCTAAGGAACACTTTGTGTCCTTATTCACTCTGACACTGCTTTAGAGTGACTTTTAGAAGGTAACTTACTGGATGAATCCATTGTTACAGTGTTTCCGATTTCTCCCCTCAGTGGTTCCATCTTACTGCCCATAAGTGTTGAGGCACATTTTCAGTGTGGTGTTCAGTTTGGTGCTCTGTGTTCCTGGTGAGTGTCTGTATGTATTGTGTGCAGCCCTGCATAGGGGGTGGTGGGATGCAAATCATTCTAACATAAGCCTAATTCTGTAATTATGCCAACAGAACATCCTAAGGGGTTTGGTGTATGTCTAGTAAAGCCACAGTCTCCATTGCAAATATGGAGTGCATGCTGAGTGCACTTACTTCAGAGCAACTAGCCTGGGAGTCCTGAGCTCTGTGTGCAAGGGGCTTTCAGAAAGATCACGTACCCTCCCTTTTGAGGCACACACAGGATTCTCATGATGGAACTCTGAGGACCTCCTGTTTATTGGCAGTGGTGACTGTGGCTTTACTAGACATACACCAAACCCCTTAGGATGTTCTGTTGGCATAATTACAGAATTAGGCTTATGTTAGAATGATTTGACATAGTTTGACCATTTTCCAAATTCACAATCAGTATTTCAGAAGAGTAGACTTTTAACACAACACACATTTCATAGTGCTCACTGGTGTCAGCTGCTCAGATGCAAAGCCTGGCTCTGTTTCTTGGAAGCAGCATGACATAGTCCCTACCTGATAGGCTCCCCTGATGACTCGGTGACAGTGCACAAAGAGGAGCAGCAGAGTTCACCCTAACTCTCTGTGCCTCTTACTTTAGTAATTTGCATGTGCCCACCCCTGGAGATGTAGTAGAAGATGCACTTGGAGGGTCTCCAGTCTCAGGGGTGGATTGGTTGGTACTCTTTATGAAGGATGAATTGATGGGAGGAGGAAGGGCCAGTGGACACTGAGAACATGGCCTCACTGCTTGGTAGTCAGGGAATGTTTCCAGCAGGGGATGGCTTTCCCCAGAGACCCGAGGAGGAGGAGGAATTGAAGGGAGCTCCGACTGTGACCAGGGCTTAGGAGTGTTTCCCAGTTTATTGGATATTAATTCTGGAGTAAAGTTTATATGATTATTTATTACTAAGTGTAGTTGCAAAAATGTACTGTTAAGATCTTCTGCGGTATTTTTCTTTGAATAATTGTATCTGTCATTTTGCAATAGATTTGGGTCTTTAACCTGATAGCTTTATTTTAGTTGGAAGGCACAGTTCCTCCCCCTCTATAAATAGACTCTATATCTAAGAACTATTTGATGTCATTTTATTAAAATGACTTAAGAATATATACACATTCAGTTTCCCTTAATCTTCTATGTTGTATAGAATTTTGCCCCCGCACTGTATTTTATAATCAACCTGTAGTGGGTGTATAGTCTATAACATCCCCTGATTTCTTAAGGGGCTCCTCCAGATGAGGCCGATGAATAACATTGCTTCGGTGCCAACATTAAAAGCAGTTCCCTTGCATCACACTGAGATGATACTGGAAAAGAGCTGTTTGTTTCTCTCTTACTTCACATGCTCACCACACCCCTGGGAGCATCCCAACCCCTATACAACCTTAGCCATCACCATTCACTCATATGGACATATAGATTATGTTAACTGTTCCTGATAATTCAGGCAACTCGTGGAGATTGAAAGAAAAACATCTGTTTCCCCTCAGGTATCGCCGTCCTAGAGTCCGCAAAGGTAGTTGATCAAGCCCAAAGGTGGGTGTTGAGAGGAGTCGATGACCTTGATTTCTTCATAGGGGATGAAGCCATTGACAAACCTACCTACGCTACCAAGGTATAGTTGTGCCAGCAGTGTGATTGTGTAAGAGCAGAGCCAAACGGAGCAGAGCATGGCTGTGTCTGGAGGCTGTACCTGTGAGTTGTGGAACGCTCTTGTTTCTTATGCTCAGGTGGAGGTGGTTAGTTGAACTGAGGGGGTTGTTTTTGAAGAGGTGGATTTCAGAGTGGAGTACCAAGTGAGCTAGCACAGTCCTGAGTCACACAGTTGTCATCAGGGTGAGCAAGACCTTCCCTTCTGGGAAGGTGCATGTTGACTGACATACGTGTCAGATGTGGAGACTGAAGACTGAGTGATTAAGAAGAAGTGCTGATATTAAATGCATGGGGTTTGCTTTGTTGTGTGTGTGTGGCGGGGGGGAGGGTTGGTTTTTCCAGACAGGGTTTCTCTGTGTAGCCCTGGCTGTCCTGGAACTCACTCTGTGGAGTATGCTGGCCTCGAACTCAGAAATCCACCTGCCTCTGCCTCCTAAGTGCTGAGATTAAAGGTGTGTGCCACCATGACTGGCTATGCATGTGGTTTTTAAAGAAATAATTTAAATTAGTTTTTAAATTTAGCATACCAAGCGATGGATTGCATCCTGATATTTTCATAAACACGTGTCATTGTACTTTGTTCTTCTTCTCCCACTTCCTCTGATGACCTCAAGACCTCTTTGGTCCACCCACCTATTCTTGCCAGTTCCCTCCTCTCCTCCAAATACTCCTCCTTTCTGCCCTTATGATACATGAACTCCATCCTTCTTTTCTCCCTCCTCCCTTAAGATCACTTCCTTTCCTCCCATGGTACCCACTTTGCTTTCACTCATCACACACACACACACACACACTCACACACACACAGACACTCACACTCAGGCACACACAGAGACTCATTCACACACACTCACACACACATACACATGCACAGACACACACAGACACACACACACTCATACACAGACACACACAGAAACTCATTCACACACATTCACACAAAGACACACTCACACACACATACACACACAGACACATTCATACACAGACATGCACACAGAGTCATTCACACACACATACACAGACACATACACACATATACTCATGAACACTGACACACACTCACATACACATACACAAAGAGAGACAGACAGACAGACAGACAGACAGAGGGAGAGAGAGAGAGAATGATTTAAATCAAGGTCCCATATATAAAACATGCAATCTTTGTTTTTCTGAGTCTGGCCTATTTTATTTATCTTAATAATATACCTTTACATCCATTTTTTCCCCAATCATCATGATTTAATTTTTTAAAAGATTTATTTATTTTTATTTATATAAGAACACTGTAGCTGTCTTCAGACACACACCAGAAGAGTGCATTGGACTGCATTACAGATGGTTGTTAGCCACCATGTGGTTGCTGGGATTTGAACTCAGGACCTCTGGAAGAGCAGTCAGTGCTCTTAACTGCTGAGCCATCTCTCCAACCCCTTGATTTCATTTTTTAATGGCTAGATAAGATTCCATTGTGTATCAATATTACATTGAAAAGGAATTCATCCACTTTTGACAGACATCTAGCTGGGTCCCGTTCCTTGGCTCCTGTGAATACACAGTGGTCACCATTGCCATGCATCTATCTCCGAAGTTTATTGACTTGGAGTCCTTCAGTTGTAGCCCTGGTCTATACCGCAGTTCTGTGTTTAGTTCTTATTGGGAACCTTCACACTGACTTCTGTAATAGTTCTGCCACTTTACAGTCCACCAACAGTGCACGAAGTGTCCTTTTCTCCACCTCATCACCAGCAAAGCCGCTTTGTCTTCAGTAAACACAGAAGGACCAGAGGGAGTTGCATGGTAGATGGGTCTGCCACGGCCATCAGGTAGTTCCATGTACTGAGAGGCACTGCTGTAAATACATGTATGTTGCTTATGTTTTCGTCACTGGGAGCTGCCCCCCAGAAGGCCTTCATTCTGTGGGAGCACACAGCCTCCTCTATGTTCCTTAGGTGACACTGCTGCTTCTGCCCTTTTTGCTCCAGTGACCTATATGACATGGCCTGTTGAAGACTGGGATCTTATGGAAAGGTTCATGGAACAAGTGGTCTTTAAGTATCTTCGCGCTGAACCTGAGGACCATTACTTTTTAATGGTGAGTAGTTGGAACCAAGAGAAATACACTCCTGTGAGTTCCAAAGTACTTAGATTTCCTTTTTTAAATGCAGAATCTTCCTAAAGACTTTGACATGAATCAGGCTGCTTTTAGGGGCAAATACCAGAAACTGCAAGAAGAATATCAAGATCCTACAAGGCTTAGCATCTTGCAGACCAGGAAGGGCAAAGTCCGGCTGCCTGGGGCTCCTCGGACCATCAGCTTCAGGATGAACCCAGCTTTTAGTGTGGCCTCTTCTGTTGGCTCTCTGGTGCCTCAGGACAGCTTTCCAACTTCCTGTGTTACTACTTCAGAGTCTTTCCCTATTTCTGCTCAGTAGTAGAAGGGAAACTTTTCCCTGCAGCTTTCCTAAGCTTAGGAACCTTCCCGGTGGTTTTGCCCTGTGTGCCTGAGCTGTCTGTGGGTCTCTTAGACTGGGAGGAGGGGTGAATACTGTAACCTCAAGCATAAGGTCCAGAGAGGGAGGCTTGGGAGGGAAGCTCTTATGTCCTGCAGTGTCCTCAGGAGTGGACGCTGTGACTATTATTCTGTTATCGCAGAGGAACCCCAGCCATGAGATCACTTTCCAGTGTTTAGGTTCTATTGTAGGAGGGAACTGATCTGAGTTACAGGCTCTGATGATGGTATGTAAGTGTCCTGTCAAACAACAACTGCATAGAGAAATGAGAAGAAATCCCTCCTGGGATCTCTGAGATCTCATTGTTCTATTTAACACAATGTTTCCTTCCATGGAGCAGTCCTTTTACATTAAAGGTAGCCTAAGGTATAATATGCTTGCTTAGTAAACAGAAACTCTGTACAACATAAGCTGCATATTAAAACTCACATGAATTAGCTTTGGATTTTTCTGTGCAAGTATATTGTTAAATGGTTCCAAATTCAGTTATAATGATTTTCAGTGTTTTCCCATACACACTCTTTAGAGTTGTCTGGCTTAGAAGGTGGTAACTACAAGGTTAATAGTTAAGGAGTCTACAGAGTTAATGTCTGTCAAGGCAGTCTTTGAGGGTGCTCTGAGCTGCCCCTTAGGTGGGATTGTCAGGCATGGCTTCTGTGTCTTACAGGCCTCTGTATTTCCTCCCTGGAGTGGTTATAGTGACTAAAGGAGGCCAGGGGACTGACAGCATGAGTTCCTTTGTCTCAGACTCTGCATGCTGGGCTTGGCACTTTCCCTGCTCCTGCTTATCACTGACTACCTGTTGGACAGGATTTTAGGGCCTGGTACCACTCCAGCTGCTGCCTTCTGCCTGCTTCAGCTTACTGTGCCAGGGCTCTTCTCTGCCTCTGCCTAAAGGGGATCTGACCTAAGGCTTGTGGAGTGAGTGCAGTGCATGTCACAGGACACTTTTCCTAGAGAGAGAGAGAGAGGGAGGGAGGGAGGGAGGGAGGGAGGAAGGGAGGGAGGGAGGGAGAGACAGAGACAGAGACAGAGACAGAAAGAGAGAGACAGAGAGAGAGACAGAGAGAGAGAGAGAGAGACAGACAGACAGACAGACAGACAGACAGACAGACAGAGAGAAAAATTTTGTTCTCTCCTGTCTCTGCCTCTAATTTCTGCCTGATCCTTCTCTTGGTCCTCTTCCTCCCCTCACTCCATCTTTCTCACACATACACACCCTTCCCTGATTTAGCATATATATAAATGGGAAAAACAATCAGTTCCTAGGAAGAAATAGGAGGTGGAGTTTTATGTGAACCTAGAAAAGTCCATTTGCCAAAAATAGGTATCCATGGTGAATTTTAAAAATATTCAAATCCATTACAAAAAATACAAAGTATATCATATTGCACACACTGCACTGTGAATCTGCAAGTATTGAACGTGGCTGTGGGAATTTCCTGTTTCTTCCAAATATATGTGTGTGTATGCATGTTTTCCACATCTGTGCAGGTGCCCACAGAGCCCAGAAGAGGGCCTTGGTTCCCCTGGAGTTAGGGTTACAAACATTGTGAGCTGTCAGACAAGTGTGCTGGGATCAAACTTAGGTCCTCTCTAAAGTCTTAACCATTAAGATAACTTTGTAGCCCTTCTACTTCATTTTTATAGTAAAAAAATGACACTTACAGATTTTGTGTGGTGGTGGTGGGGTATGTGTGTGCTGTGGTATGCAGGTGTGCAACAGAGCACAGATTACCGGGTTGAGTCTCTCTTTTACCGTGTAGATCCTAAAAACTCAGGGTTTGCTCTTTGAGGAGAGTGCAGAGCCATCGTGCTGACTCTGCTTTACTTTTTGAGGCAGAGCTTTCCACTCTGGCTATACTGTCTGTCCAGCAAGCCACGTGGGTCCTTCTGCCTTGCCTCTCACAGGTGTGTTTGCTAATATTCCTGACCTTTTATGTGAGTGCTGTGGGTGTGAACTCAGGACAAAGGTAGCAGGCACTTCACCAACAGAGCTATCTCCCAGCCTTGTGTTCTTCCCCATCAGTGGGTGGGGTTGGGAGGGAGGAAGCTGATGAAGGAGGGAGGGGAGACATCTAACTGCTCTTTAGGTGAGGACTTGGGGTTTAGTGTGTATAAGCCCTAAGTGACTCATATCACCAGCACTTTAGGAGCCCACAGGACTGTCCTTTATGTTGTATCTAGTCATTGGAGGGTACAGAGCAAGAACGAGCTGGTGACAGCATGTTTTATGATGATTTAGAGACACACACTGGCCTGTGAACTGAGCTGGTGGCAGATAGGAGTCCTGTGTTTGTCCCTAACACTGAACTGACCAGACCTTAACACAAAGCTGTGTATTTTGAGGCATTCTGTAGCCTAGACTGGCCGGGACTCACTATGTAGCACAGGCTGGCTTTAATTCATGGCAGTCCTGCTGCCTCAGTCTCCAGGTGTTGAGATTAGGAATGTGAGCCACTAGCCACCACATTTGCTAGAATCGTGCTTTAAAGAGGTTTGCTGTTTTTCCTTTTCTTTCTTTGTTCAAGGAATTGATCCTTAGGCTTTGAGGTTTGCATTGCAAGCCACATGTGGCTGCTACATCCTTCAAATGTGGTTGCAACAAGAAGGCTTATAAAATTTTGTTTAATTTTAATTGACACAGATATAAATAGAAATATTGGACTAAGGGCTACACTGTGGGACAGCTCAGACTGGTGTCCCCCAGGCTGGTGTGATCTGCTCAAAACAGGGAACACAAGGATGGGAACTAAAATATAATCTTTAAGAAGTGGTGACACACACCTTTAATCCTTGCACTCAGTAAGGCAGATCTCTGAGTCCCAGGCCAGTCTGATCTACAGAGTGGGTTCTGAGACAGCCAGGGCGACACAGAGATCTTGTCTTGGAAAACAAAAACAAAAACAAAAACAGAAACAGAAACAAAAAAGATAGCTGGCTTGCTAGTTAAGAACATATACTGCTCAGGACCCAGCACCCACACTAGGAGCTCATAACAGTGTGTACTCCAGCTCCATGGTTCCAATACCCTCTTTTGGCCTCTGCAGGCACCAGTACATATGTGTAAACATGCACATACAGAGATGTACACACGCATACACAAAACTTAAAAAGTAAAATAAATCTTTAAAGAGAAGAGTGTTTGCAGGGTCAGGAGTGAGTGGGCTGTGGGTGTGAAGGGACTCAGCATCCCTGGGCCTGATATTTATATACACAGTAGTGATTGAGAAGCCTGAGGCTTGCCCAAGGCCAGATCATGTGGAACCTGAAGAAGATGGGTGTGCCACTGTGTGCTGGCTGGGAATCTCAGGGAAGACATGGCCTTGCACAGAGGTAGAGATTGAGTTTGTCCCGAGGGCCACTGAGGACTTTGAAAGGATTCACAGTGACTCCAGTGGCGAACACTGACTGTGTCATCACCTGCAGCAGTGTGTCACCTCTGTTAGCAACACCTGGGTTCCTGTGTGCTTCAGTCACAAGGTGTGATAGTGTGACAGTTCAACACACACAATCACCCTCAAAGTCAAGTCTCAGAGCACTGGAAGACAACTGTCCCTGACCTGCCAGGCCACTGTCCCCACAGGACCAGAGGCCAAAGGAATGCAAATGAAGGAAAAAGAAGTCATGTAAGTGATTCCTGCAGATTCTTGCAGCCCCTAGAGCCAGCCTGAACATTTGCTTGGATTCCAACAGGGGCATGGTTGGGTGTCTCACAGTTAGGGGTTTTCTCAAATGTGCACTTTTAGTTGTCAGCTGAGCCTGTAGCTGCTGTGACATCTAAACTGCAAGAGAGGAGAGGCGGCCTGTCTTGAAGCGTGCTTCTTCTTTCCTGACCTGCACTGGTTTGCAAGCGTCCTCCTCTTCTCCTGTGTTATGAGGAGATTGGACCTAGGGCCTTGTATATGCTAGGCAAGTGCGGTAGTGCCGCTGAGCTGCATTCCAGTCCCTTCACATTGTTTTTGAGACAAGCGAAGTTGTTAAAGGTGGCCTCAGACTTGCTTTTTGGCCCAGGTAGGTCTTGAGCTTTCAATTCTTTTCCCTCAGATTCCAGAGTAGCTTGGAGTACAGTCCTGCAAGACCTGGTCTTGCCTGAGTGGTTAACACTGTACCTGCAGTTACACATGATGGCTCACAGGTGGCGCCATGTGTCTGTCAAACTGAATTCAAAGTTAAGTGTGAGCTGAGCTGCACTGAGGTTCCAGGAGCCGGAAGTATGGTTGCTTTTGATGTTGTGATACTTTTTTGAACAGGTATTGGAAATGAGACTTAGTGCTTGCACTTGGCCAGCCGCTTACCCCCGAGCCATACCCCCAGTCCATATTGTATATTGACAATGAACTTGCTGGTGGTAAAGATTTTTATTTTAAACCTTTCTGACTTACACGTCAGGAGGCTGACAGGTTGTGTGTGTGTATCTAATGTTGTGTCATGGCATTTTCTACCAGCAGAAAGAGGGCACACTTTGCAAAGGTAACTTAAAATGGAGACTTTTGGTAAGGAGGTAATTTTAGAAGGGCTCTTGAAAAAAATATCTAGACAAGACAGTGGGTTTCATGAACACTTGACACCCTTATACTGTGCAAAGGGACACATCAGATCCATCCAGAGCCACTTGGGGAGCGGGGAAGCAGAGGGAGGGGGTGGGCAAAGCATTAGGATGTAAAAATGGACGTCTTCATAAGAAGTTTAGAATCTGTAGGCAGGCAAAGGCCTTATCTCTAATTTAAACTGCACATTCAATTTGGTAAACTTCAGGTGTGCCAGAAATGAATGTAAGAACGCAGATGTCACTTGTATCCCTGATTGTCAGTTATTGATCATCAGTTATTGATCATCAGTTATTGATCATCAGTTATTGATCATCAGTTATTGATTATCAGTTATTGATTATCAGTTATTGCTGAGCTTTTCTTGCGGCTCTGAGTTAGAAGAAGGAGGATGGATGTGTCCCGTCATGGTTATATCTGTGTCCTGTGTGTTCACTCAGCAGTGTTGTAAAAACGCCCTTAATAGAGCAAACTCTCCAGAAACATCATCCTTCATGAAGTTGGTACAGTGCTGACCCTTCCCTGTGTTTGAGTACTTGGTGTTTTTCTGAACTTACATCCCGTTTTTTCTTTACTTTGTTATGTTTTAGGGCATATGCTAGCCTGAGGCTGGCTCTAGGGGCTGCCTCTCCTTCAGATATTTTGGAGTTGGGTGGTTCTACTTTGAGAACCTGCTGACTGGAGAAGGTCTGATCCCTACCTGACTAAGATGCTTTCTGACCTCTCCAGGCCTGTGACTACATTTAGATTTTCAATGGCAGTGTTAAGTGGTTTGCAGAGTTCCTGGGTATCCAGCATGAGCTGATGGAGTGAGGTGATTGTTAGTGAGAGATGCTTGCTTTCTGTCAGGCTCCCTGCAGAGAGACACACTGAGCTCTGCTCCTGCTGAGAGCTTCTGAGGAAGCTGTGTCTCTCTGTCTTCATGGTCAGGAGCGGCTGCTCCAGAGCAGACAGCTGTGTAGCAGCCAAGTCACCTGTGGGCAGCATGAGGCCCGGGTCCCTAGTTTCTTGGCCTTGCTTGCTTAGACTCACATAAGACTGCTGTGATGTCAGAGGTTAGTCAGCTGATGTCACTGCAGAGTGCCTGTAAAGGCACACAGCAGCATTTGGCACTTAGGAAATATGTGCAGGGCTAGGTAGTTTAGTTTCTAAGTAAGCATATGTCTTCCTGTTCTCCCAAGCTCTGAGTTATGCAGGTCTACAGCACTGAGATCTTACAGCACTGCAGAATACTAGGGTATTCTGGTGATCATTTACTTCATTCCCTAGTGGATTATTATTATTTTTTAATTAAGAAATCCATTGCAAATACATGACAAGTAATTGTAAAATTGAGCTGGGTCTTGGACTGGAGGGGAAAAAGGATGTAAAAGTTATTAAAAGACAAAGAAACAAGATATTGAAGGAGCAGTATTTATGAATGCAGCTTTGAAGATGGCCAGTGCAATGTGAGACAGTTTTAGTGTGCACACACCTAAAATGTTTAGGAGGAAGCATGATGCTCTCAGGTGGTTAGACAAAGTGTGAGGATAGGAGGGATGGTGACTGACCTAGTGTCCTTGGAAGAGCCACCTGTGTTACAGGAAGGGACCGTGACCGACTCAGTGTCTTTTGACCGACATAGTGTCTTTCACTAGCTTGGTGAAGATGAACTATTGAGATGGTTAGCAGACCATATGCGTGTCCCCAGCCCCAATAGTGATCCTTTATGAAGAAGGTAGAATCACTATTAAATTCAGCTATTGCACAAGATCTTCTATGTGAACTGAATTGCATTGTAAGTCCCATTCTGTGTTTGATCAGTTTTCTGCCTCAAAAACCAGTTCACAAACAAGCCTGTGGGCCTTCCTCATCCAGATGACTGCTCACAGGGTGACTCACTAGGAAGACTCAGGGGGAGTAAGGACAACCAGTGGGTTCTCAAAATGTGGTACTTCTCAGGTGACCCATCACCATTATCACCATACTTCTTGCTGCTTTCAGGGACTTCATTTTCCTAAGCTTCACTCTTGCTGTAATATTGACCCACACATTTACACACGATGCACTTTGTACAACTAAATGCCCTTAGAGACTTCTATGCCTGTGCACTGTGACAGCCAGGGGAGCACTGTGAAAGCCAGGGGAGCACTGTGAGAGCCACGGGAGCATTGTGACAGCCAGGGGAGCAATGTGACAGCCAGAGAGTACTGTGTCAGCCAGGGGAGCACTGTGACAACCAGATAGTACTGTGTCAGCCAGGGGAGCACTGTGACAGCCAGGGGAGCACTGTGACAGCCAGGGGAGCACTGTGAAAGCCAGGCGAGCACTGTGAGAGCCACGGGAGCATTGTGACAGCCAGGGGAGCAGTGTGACAGCCAGGGGAGCAGTGTGACAGCCAGAGAGTACTGTGTCAGCCAGGGGAGCACTGTGACAACCAGGGGAGCACTGTGTTGGTCAGGGATACAGCCTCTTCCCTTAGCAAGCACTATCACTGGGAAAAGGCACTAAACTCCTAAAGTTGCATTGGGCAGACCATGGGCCACAATGGGTACATTCTCTGGCACAAGAAAGGGCTCATACCTCTAAATCTAAAGATTCTTAAAGGGGCCTATGACTTTGAAAAAGTTTTAAAAATGTAAAAATCACATTTTAAGATATGAACTTCCTGTCATTCTAGAGAAAGACATTTTAGAAACAATATTTGGGACCTACTAACAACATTCATTTCATGTTTTCAAAGAAAATGAACTGTGCTTGCTTTATACATTTAAAAAAGTGAAAGACTGGGTTGGGGAGATGCCTCAGTGGGTAAAAGGACTTACTGTATATGTGTGAGTAACCCAGGTTAGGGTGGCAATCTGCATCCATAACCCAGGTTAGGGTGGCAGTCTGTCTGTGATCTTAGTCTCCTAAGATGAGGTAGGAGGCAGATAGGAGACTCCCTGGAAAGTCATGGGGCAGCCATCCTGAGGTATAGAGTGAATAAGAGTGTGGGTTTCTTGTAGGCTTTCCTAAGGCTATGGGTTGGCTATTAGAGCTGAAATTTCTACATAAACTCATGTTAGAGCTGAACTATGTATCAAGGCAGAAGACTAGATCTGAGATGGCTTTACAGGACTCTGCTCTTCTGCCTCTGTCTCTACTGCCTGCTCTACATATCTCACCTCAGCAGCTGTGGCTCTCAGCTTGGCCATCTCTCACCGGCAGCAAGCAGTAATGACTGGAACAGACCCAGCCTAACCTGGGCTCTCTGGCCTGGATCTGTGTGATTTCGCTTTCCCATAAACTTGTGAGGGATTGGCTGGCTGACAGGGTGCCTGGCATCCAGAAAGGCAGTGTGGGAACTCATGGATCCTTGAAGGATGGTTTTTATTTTCTTTATAGTTTTCTCAAATGATATTTTCTGTCAGAAAGTTAAATGAGGGCAATTTCACTTTCATTGTCCTAAATAATATTCTGTAGCCTGAGAGAACAGAGCTGCCTTTCATTGTAACAGCCAGTCAGTTTCATGATTCTCATCCTGCCTCACCCACCAGATGTCTGGTGTGGTCGCATGATAGAGGCTGGAGTGATCATGGGGCTGTGTGCAGAGGGAGGAGCCATTTGAAAATGTCCCCAGGGGATTTGAATGTGCTTCCTTTCCGCATTGCAGCTCTGAAGGATTCCAGTAGGAGGGAAGACCCTGTTGGCTATTATATAGAGCCTGCGGGTCAGTCAAAGTGGCTTTTCTGGCTTCTTGGCTCTTGTCAGGGTTCTGCCCGGGGCATGGGGAGCGTGGGCATGAATTGCTATGTGTTTTCAGTTGCTTACAGTGTAGGAAGTACCAGGTAAATGTTTGGTATTGTGCTGTCACAAATATATATATATATAATGTATGCCTATTGGCTAGCGAAAGGTCTCAGGTGAGGGATTTAAGGGGGGCAGTTATTAATGCCATGTAGAATCAGACATGTTGGAGACTCTGAGGAGTTCAGACCCTAGTGACAGAGACAGACAGCATGGTAGAGCTCTGAGGAGAGTCAGCCCACAAAGCAGGAGTGCCACTCTTAAAGAAAGCAGGAGCCCATTCTAGAGCCCACTTTAGGGGACCACAGCCAGAAATGCAGATTGGGGTCACCCCAGATTCCATAGTGCAATGTGGAAGCAATTTCAGAGTTTTACAGGATGAAGAAAGTTATAGGTCAAAACAAGTTCAAATGCATTGGTGGGCATGTAAGAGAGGCAACTAGAGCAAGATGGGGGAGCCTTTCTGTAGGCCCCAAATTCTATTCGTAGACTGTCTTAACTTTTGGTTTGGCGGAAACTCGGGATCTTCTAGGCTGATAGCTTACTAAGGCTTTTATACATTAGTCAAAGGATGTTTGTTCTGACACAGAGGTGGACAAGGAATGGCTATTCAGGGGCTAAAGCTAGCCTAAGATAGGCAACTTGCTTCTCGAGCTGCAACGTCCCAGCCTCCCCATATCTCTGCAGTTTGTAACCAGTCTTTGCAAACACAGCAAACCTGTGCTTTCTGGCTGGTGGTGTCAGCTGAGGGATTCCAGGGGACTCAGTGCAGGGAAGAGGAGAGGGTGTGGGAGAGTTGCTGCAGGCAGCCCAGCAGCAGTCTGCCTTCAACTCCGACAGGGGGCGCTCATGCTGCACAGTGTGTTACTTACACAAGTCATCCTGCTGTATGCAGAGACTGAACCATCACAGGCACTCAGTCTCACCCAAGGCTGCGCACTGTCCACTTTGGTCTTTCAGAACGTCGTTCTTTCTAGAGGCTCCACAATGTTCAGAGATTTTGGACGTCGTCTGCAGAGAGATTTGAAAAGAGTGATGGACGCCAGGTTAAAACTGAGCCAAGAGCTCAGTGGAGGCAGGATAAAGGTAGGAGGCTGTGTGCCAGCCGCTGTGGGGGTAGAGCCAATCTTCACTGGGGGGTAGCCGAGGGTTGATGCTGGAATTCATGGGAGGTCGTCCTTAAACCCACCCGGGTCAGGCATCAGTGTGTGTGACCAGGGTGATGCAGAGACTAGATGGGCTTATGGTGAGGAGATGTTTTCATTAAATGGAAAAAACTGCTGTGCGTGGGGAGCCAGGCCATGCTCATCCAAGACCACAGCTCTGAGCTGCGGGGTGCTGTCTGGACTTCTCCCTGAGGTGGGCTTTGGTGGGGAAGAGAACCTATGGCAGTGAAGGTGCCCGCTGTTATAGTGTTTGTTTTGTTATAGTGTTTGGGGGTTCACTTTGTAACTGGCCTTGCTACACCCTGTGATTTGTTTGAGGGAAGCTATTGGTTTGATTAATTGTGTGTTTTAGTATTGGAAGAAGGGGTCTCCTGAATCTGTGGGCTGGGCCTATAGCATGACTGAGGCCATCACCGGAGGAGTCACTGTCTATCATGGACACACTGCTTGGAGGATGCAGTGCACAGACTAAATGCAGACTAAATGCAGTTGCTTTCTTTTTCAGCCTAAGCCTGTGGAGGTGCAGGTGATCACTCACCACATGCAGTGCTATGCCGTGTGGTTTGGAGGCTCGATGCTAGCCTCAACTGTAAGTCCCTGATCTCTTGTCATTTGTGCTTTCCTATTGAGTTTGGATAAGTACTGTCTACAAATGTGAAATAACATGTGTTCTGTTTGCATGGCTTTAAATAGGCAAAACAAATTCTACTTGATATAAGAATATTTTAGTCACTTAAATTGTATGCTTTATAAACAAACACGGTGGTGGCACATGCCTTTAATCCCAGCATTTAGGAGGCAGAGGCCAGCCTGGTCTACACAGTGAGTTCCAGGACAGTCAGGGCTACATAGAGAAACCCTGCCTTGAAAAGAACAGCAACCAAAAACAGAACAAAAGAAAGAAAGAAACAAACAAACAAAACACCCCACTACTACCACCACCACTATCAAAAACCAAATAAATAAATAAATAAATAAATAAATAAATAAATAAATAAATCCACCCCGCTCATTGTCCCTTCCAAGTGGTTATTTTAATTATTAATATTCCCCCTACCCCCAGAGTTTGTTAGCAGCCATTTTTAGTTCAAGTTGACACATATTTGATCCCAGTAAGGGAAACTAAGTAGATTTGTTGTTGCTTTGTAAAGTTGGAAATTGCTGAGTGAATTTTAAAAAGTGAAGTCAACTTCTGCCTGGTTTGTTATCAGGTCAGATGTGGTACCGTGATTGTCTGGGACCCATGGATAAGTCCCTCCCATTTGCTCAATGTTTTCCTCTTTCCACCTGCTCATCTTCTTCCTCCTGCTGGCTGCTCCTCCTGCAGCCGGAGTTCTTTCAGGTCTGTCACACCAAGAAGGACTATGAGGAATATGGCCCAAGCATCTGCCGCCACAACCCGGTCTTTGGAGTCATGTCCTAGTGTCTGCGTTGGAGCAATTGTCTGACAGTGTCCTGTTGGGGAATAAGTGTCCTTCAGAACCCAGAGCAGCCACGGCTCCTGTACATAGCAGTGTGGAATGGGTGTGTGAGCAGCGTGCTTTCATCACCAGTGGGGCCGGGCACAGTCTTCCCAGTAAAGCCATTTATCCGGTATGACTGTTCGTGGTCCTCCTCCCAGCCCCTCCCCTCCTGTCCCTCCCACTCTCTCTCCTTTCCACCCGAGCTTCTGGTCAAGTGTAGCTCTGAAGGAGTCCATGCAACTGTAGAAACTCCTAGAGGATGCAGTGGATTCTCCAGGAAAGACTGTAAGGTGGGGGAACCCTGGCCTTCCCAGCCTATTTTTGTAACTAAAATGTTACAAACTTGAAATACAAATTGATGTTTATATTTCCTATCATTTTGTATTTTATGGTATTTGGTATAACCAGCTAATGCTAAGCATGAGTAGTCACAGAGTTCATGGATGTCAGAGTTCTGTAATAAAGTACTTGATTGTGAGGCATGTTCTGATGTGTGTACAGGCTTTATGCCACGTCTGCTGGGAAGTGATTACATGTTGTTGGGGTGGTGTGACATCTGAGCACCAACCGCTGTTGAGTGAGAGTTGCTACAGATGTATCTAACTTCCTGGAGCTGCTTTATAGAAGACAATGGTTTAATGTTGTTGAGTGCGGGATGAAATACTATTGCACTGTTGTAATAAAGGCTGCTAGAATCTTTATAACTGTTCCTTGTGGTCACTTTTGCCTCCCCATCCATTCAGAGAACCTCAGACTCTATAGGTTTGCAGACAACTGATGATTGATACTGTGTGTGTGTGTGTGTGTGTGTGTGTGTTTGTCTTAAAAGTGCCATCAAGCCTGGGTGGACAGCCTGCCTGTTGTGTTTTGGACGGTGGTGTGGACATCCTTGGGGTGTCCAGGCTGCTTTCTTAGGAAGCATTCAGTGCTCTGATGTCTGCTGAGTGACTCCTCACTCAAGTGTAGGTTAGTAGATCCAAAGCTCTCCCTTCTCCCAGAATCCTTGTTACTTTAAAAATTGTTGTTATAGTCCTCCAAGTTGTGAGGCATGTTTTTCTCTCAGACACAAGTTTATTTTGGAAACTTGAGCTTTGAGGCCTCCTATCTCTCCACATTTGATTCTTCCTGTCAGTTATTCACAGCCATCCTGAATCTGAGAATAGTCAATGATTCTGCGAACCAGAGAGACTACATCCAGGGAACTGTAAATAATTTAAAAAAAAATTAGTTAGTGTGTGTGTTTACACACACGTATGGTCTGTATTTATGTGTGTGTGGTATATATATCTGTGTGTACATGTGTTCATGGTATGTGTGTGCATGGTGTGTAAATGTGTGTGTGTGCAGTGTATATATGCATATATGTGTGTGCTCAGTGTGGTGTGTATAGATGTGTATATGAGTGGTATGTATATGTGTGAGCACAATTGCCAAGGTTCCCACATGAAGGTCAGAGACAACTTGATGTAGTTGGTTTTCTCTTCTTTCACCTTCACTAGGTCTGGGATTGAATCATGTCTGCAGGCTCGCATGTGCCTTTTCCAGTGGAGCTGTCTTACTGGATCCTTGTGTAACTTTCATTGTAGCATAATTATTCTTACTCTAAAATGGACTTTATTATTTTAAAATACTTAATGAATATTTATTACATGAATATACATTTCATTCACTTTGCTTGACAATGTGCTTTGGAGTGCTCACGTGCATATATATATATACACACACATACACATATATATATAATATATATATACACACACACACACAACTTTGTAATACTTGTATGCTTATAGTCTCAGCATTTACCTTGCAGAGGGAGGAGGGTCACTACAAGCTTGAGGTCTGCCTGTGGGTTTTAGGTCAGCCAGGGATATACTTGGTGTTTGGGATGGCTCACTGAGTAAAGGCTGTGTTGTACAAGCCCAACAACCTGAGTCTGATCTCTAGCACTCATAGTGCACAGAAAGAGAACTGAGATTCCACGGTTGTCCTCTGACCTCTATCTATATGCTGTGATATATATGCTAATATATGCTAATGTGCATACACATGTACACTATTAATAAAATGTTCCCCACAGTTAAAAACAAAGCAAAACCCAACATACACACACACACACACACCCACACACACTCACACCACACACACTGTCTGTGTGTTTACATACACACACACATACAAACACAGACAGTGTACTCATCACAGTCATGTGTGGGCAGCATCATCTAATACAAAGCCAGCTTTGCAGCAGACTGTTGAGTACACACGGGTGTTGTGCAGATAGGATGGAAAACACCATTCTACCATGCTGACAGCATGGTCCACCGTAGAGCGGTCTCTCCTCTCAATAGCATATCTGACTGTATTGTAGCTTACTGCTGCTGTCACACTGCACAAGAGCCAGTGACAGGCCATGTTGCTAGAAAAGAGCAACACTGGGAGTGTGAAAGTCCAAGAATAATGCACGTGAGGGTGTTGTCTGCAAGTGTGAATTAACTGTATTAGTGTAGTATCAGGTGAGGCAGGCTACTCACAAAGGAAAGAGCTTTGTTTAGCTGCCAAGCTCAGGGGTTCAAGGGCATCAGTTCGGCTCTGGTGAGGGCCTTCTCATTTGCTCATGGTGTGGTAGATGGTCACAGTGGGAACATTGTGGGAGTGAAGACTGCATCTGGGTTCAGGAAGCCACAGAACACTGGGTGAGCTTCTGTAATGACCCTCTCTTGGGCATTATCTCAGTCTCTTCGGAGGGCAGAGCCCCCAGAGTGACCCAAAGGCTCTTTACATAATGGGTTCCAGGCTAGCCAGGGAGATGTGTAGTGATAGTCTTGAGATATAGAGCAAGCCAGTGAGATGGCTCTCTGAGCAAAAGCTGTGTGAGCCTGACATGCTGAGTTTGATCCCCAGCACCTACTGTGGAAGGAGAGAACTGACCCAAGGCTGGTCATCACTTGAGATTTATCATCATTTGAGATTTGCATTCTGTTTCCCCTGCCCCAAATAGCGGTGCCCCAGGACCAAGCCTCCTACTCACGAGGCTAGAGGACAGAGCACATCCATGCTGTAGCTGTAGGTATTTATGGATAGGAAAGGGCAGAGTGTAGGAGCCTCACAGCCTGTTGATTCAAGCAAACCCTGAGGGGCATGGAGCAAATCTGCTACCATGGAAGAAACCTACAGTATCCTGTGCTGTTTCCTGTGTGACAGAGATGCTCAACCACAGTCTCCCAATCAAGGGTTCGGGGTCTTTAGTTGTCTTTCATCCAGACACACATTTCTCTGCACTTCCTTGGGAACTTTGGCTCCTCACCACCTTTCAGCTGCTTTACTGCAACCAATCCTGCTTGGTCTGTCTGCCTCAGTCACATCCTCTGCATCTATATGTCAGTGTTGACACTCATGTTGGCCAAACTAGAGCCAGTGTGACTGGCTCAGACCCAGAGTGTCTACCTAATTCTATTTGCCACAAGATTGTTTTGAAACTCTTTTATTCATTCATTTTTTTAAAATTAAAATTGTGTGTGTGTGCATGTGTGTGTGTGTGTGTGTGTGTGTGTGTATGTGTGGGGTGTATGTGTTTATGTGAGTGCACATGCCTATGGAGGCTAGAGGTCAGCATTGGATGTGTTTCTCAATCACGCTCTAGCTTTTGAGACAGTGTTTCACGACCAACCTGTAGCAAACTAGTTCGACTATACTGGCTGGCCAGTGACCTCCTATCTCGCCCTACCCTGCCTCCATGCTAGGCTTCTAGCCATGTGCCACTATGTCTTGGCTCTTTACATGGGTAACAACTCAGACCCTTAGGCTTGTGTGACAGGCACAAGTTGAAACTCCTTCCCAGCCCAGTGATCATTTTAGTTTAGATATAAAATATAGAGAGCAATATGTTCTACTGCAATGCAACTACACGGTGCTGTCCTCTGCAACCCCGGCTCAGACACATCTTAGAGGAAGTATGTCAGAAGTGGGCAGTGGGGAGAACAAGGAAGGTGCCCAGAGCCTGCTTCCATTCTCAGTCTCCAGGGTGGAGCTGGGCTGCAACTGGGTCTGCAAGCCCTGAGAAAAAGACCCAGAGCTGTAAGTATAGGCTCAGAGCTGTAAGTATAAAGACTGGCTACCTTTAAGTCAATGATACCTACTTTCCTCTTCCCTCAATATCCCAAGCATTCTAAGGACCTAGTTGCTGTCAGGAGGTTCAAGGATTTTTTTTTTTTGTTGTTTATTGATTAAAGGTGTCAGATACTGTATAGAAAACTAAAATATGATTTGGTCACTTTATAAAGAAGGAATATGTTAAAATTATATCACTAATTAAAAAAAAATCCCACACACTTTTGGTTCAGGTTGACTTAGCCTAGATTGCAATGTAGAATTGGGAGGAAAGGCAAGCATCCCTGAGAGAAAGGCCCATGACTTCGAGTGAAGTTTCCTGTAGACTACTTGTGTCCAAGTTGGCTTTCTCTTGCTGTGATAAAGACCATGACCTAGAGCAACTCCAAGAAGAATGAGTTTGTCTGGCTTACATATCCTCATTACAGTCTACAAGGAAAGGAACTCAGACAGGAACCTGGAGGTAGGAAATGAAGCAGAGGCCATGGAGGAGTGCTGCTTTTTGGCTTGTTCACCGAAGCTCGCTCACCCTGCCAAAGGGCGGCCCCATCCCAAGGCCCTCCCACATCAACAACTAATCAAGAAAACACCCATGAACGTGCCTATAGGCAATCTGAAGCATTTTTCTCAATCGAGGCTTCTCTTCGCAGATATCTCTAGTTTATGTCAGGTTGACAAAACTGAAACCAAGACACCATGTTGATCAATATCATCTTTAACAAACACACCCTAGAATTATAAGCTAGCAGTTCTTCGACCTGTTAAAGTGCTTTGATAGAGCTTTGCCCTGTTTACCAGGTTGAGACACCGGTTCTCATCTATGTAGAAAAAAGTATTATAAATTATATGGCTTTAATTTAGAAAAAAGCTCATGATTTAACTGTTCCACAGTGAGTATGGACTTTAAAGCCTTATGTTGTACAATATAAATGCAACCAGCTTTATCTGTCCATTGTGACTGATTGGTGAATCTCTCTGCCTCTCTTTCCACCCTGTGCTCAGCCCTGCCTCTTACTTCAATGTCCCCCCCTCCCCGCTCTCACCCTCTGCCCAGCCCTGCCTCTTGCTTCAATGCCCCCCCTTGCTATTACCCTCCTTTACCTCCTCCTCCCTGGACCAAACAAGGCTTACCTGATGAGTCACAGTGGCTAGCTCAGAGTTGTTATTCTTTATACTCCAGGAAAAGCCCCATTTTAAAAACTGCAGGCACTCACAAGTGCTTCTTCTGTTACCACATAGGGTGAGATTAAGGGGAAAATAAATATAGGGGGAAAATAGAACTTGCCAGAGTTGGGGACTCCATTGCTGCTGCTCCAGGTGATGTGTGCACTACTGCTGAGGTGTATCTATCCTCTGGCCACTGCTCTCACGGAAGCTGGGCTCTGAGTGTTGGGATATGAATGACTCTTATCATAAGGATTCCAATAGTATCATAAAATTAGAATAGAATTTCAGAGCTGGCGGATGCACCTGGAGAGCAGGTGACTGAGCGTGTGTGTTGATGTAGCAAGTCTCAGGTGGTCCCTCCAGTCTGGTTAGAACTGGAGGGTGGCCTTGAGAAATGTCCCCTCAGCAAGAGGCAGGAGAAATCCCCCACGTTAGACCTGCTGTGTGAGTGTGTTTCAGGGTGACAGTGGTTCCTGCTACAGCTTCCTAAGTGACTAACAGGCTCTCATGAGACTAAAGTGCAGACCTGAGGTTCATTCCTTCCTTGGGCTCCTCCCCTTGTGTCTCCTCTACAGATGGTCCGGCTGGGTCGACCTCTCAGCTTAATCAGCACAGCTGATTTCAAAGAGTGCCCTGCTAGGAAAATTGACTTGTTACATGATCTGTACTTAATTAAAGAGCATTTTATAATGTTTCTTTTTAAATGTATTGTCAGGCTTGCTAAATAGAAATATAAATTGATTGCAAGGCAATTGTAATGGATGACTGACAAGGAAAGAAATCTTTATTACAAAGTGACAGGGGTCTGCGGAGGGTGCTTGGTGTCTTTCCGGAGGATCTGAGTTTGGCTACCAACATTCGATATGGGATGGCTCAAAACTGCCTACAACTGCGGCTCTCTTCTGACCTCCACAGGCACATTGAGTGCTTACACATATATATGAATAAAATTTAAAAAATAAGTATTATAAAAAGAAGATATCGCTTGATCTTAGGATTATAAAGGTTGCATTTTTACAAACCCTGACTTATTCTCAGTTAAGGAAGCAGCTGTGTAGTCTCTCCTCTCAGATAGTATATGAGTACTGGGAATTTTTAAATTTTCATTTCATGAAATATACTTTTAAATTATTAAAAGTGAATAATTATAAACCTAAAGGTTTATGATGTCAAATAAAAACTTAATGACCTGCTTTGGCTGCAGTTCCAATATCTGGAGGTCAGATCAATGCAGTAGTCTTGCCTACTTTATACCTACTGAGTGAGTCTGATGTTTTCCCAGCACTGACTCAGGGAGATGCCCAGGAATGGTAGAGCTGACACCCCAGGTGTTAACCACAGGCTTTTCTCTAGTCACTGAGCAGACCTGGGGAGGAGAAGAGATACTGACTGCATATGACCCATGACCTCTGCTGACCAGCAAGAAGTGGGGAAACTGTACCTGCAGCTGCGAGAGGCAGGGAGATACAATGAGGGAGGTGTTCTGGTGTGTGTGTGTGTGTGCTTCGATGTGACTGACGTTAACAAGGGCTGTGAGAAGTCACAATGAATGAATGAGAAGTTACAATGGCTGGATGCAGTCACCGTCACATGTGTGCCACAGATGGCCACAGCTTATTATCATAGAGTACAGGAATAGTGGGAAGGAGTTTATTTTTATTTTTGTGTATGAGTGTTTTGACTGCATGCATGTCTGTGTACCAGCTGCATGCCTGGTGCCCATGAAGTCTAAGTAGGAGCACCAGATTCCTTGAAACTGAAACGGGTAGTGTGAGCTGCCACAGGATACTAGCAATTGAACCAGAATCCTTTGGTTCTAGAAGAGCAGCTAGTGCTCTTAACCACTGGGCCATCACCTAGTCCCTTGTTTATAATTTTTAAACCGGAGCTACCAATAAGGTCATTTTCTGGCCAAATTTAGAAGTATTTTCGTTTCTACCCTCCACCCCCCACCTCACTGTGCTTGCTTATTTTGTAAAGAAAAAGAAAACTCCCAGTGTGCTCTGTCTGTATAGTGGTATTAGAGAGCTACCAAAGAAAAGCCCAAGGTCCAGCAGCCTACAGGAGTCCTATGAGACTGATAACTAGAAAAAAGCTCACTAGCAGAGCACGCCTGCTCAGTATGAAGACATAGACGCCTGCCCATGACATCTTTTATCTTAATTAGGGTAGTAGACTCAACTTGCCATTCTGATAATTCGGCCATTTTCTCAAGCTGAATTAGCATGTTTTAACTTATTTATTCATTAGGTCTTATGTTCATAATAAATTAAACTTTATTAAGGCATGGTTGTGTGATGTAATTACAGTTCTCTGAATTAGAGTTTAAGGAAGTTACTGCTATACTCTATGTGACCTCAGTGTTCCCTAAGAACAAGTGTTACTAGCATTATAAAATTTCTGAAAATGCACAGTTTAGGTCTTGGTTGATTTACAGATAGTTGACCTCTACAGAGCTGGTATTCTGAGCAGAGACTTTAGGCCCAGCAGTGGCAACCCCAGTAGGGTTGAGAGTTAACAGACACTAACAACAGGGTGCATCATTTCCTGAGGTGCTTCCTTGGGAAGTTGTTATGTTCATGATGCAGGGAGGTGGTGCTTGTCTTTGCTCTGAAGTGGGGTGGGGCAGTGGTGTAGAAACCATTCCCCTTGACAGCTTTTTTGGGGTTCATTTCCATGTTTAATTACCCCCCCTGGTGTGTGTGTGTGTGTGTGTGTGTGTGTGTGTGTGTGTGTGTGTGTGTTTGTATAAAGTCATGCACACATGCCATGACATACTTGCGGATGTCAGAGGACAACTTGTGACAGTTTTGTCCTTTTACTATGTAGGACCCAGGGATAGAATTCAGGTCACCAGGCTTTGCCACAAACACTGAGGCATCTCACTGTCCTCCTCCTCCTCTTCCTCCTCTGCCCCTCCTCCTCTCCCTCCTCCTTTTTTGAGCAAAGACAACTCACTAATGCAATGTTCTAGAGAGAGAGAGAGAGAGAGAGAGAGAGAGAGAGAGAGAGAGAGAGAGAGAGAGAATGCATACTTATGCAGGCATGCACACACACTTATGATCCCCCCCCACCCCAAGCACTACAGTTCCAGTGGATTGTCTGAAAAGCCATCAGCCATGAATACTAGAATTACTCCAAGGCCCCATCTCCAGGTGATCAGGAAATAGATATGATCTCTACCCACCCCCACTATTGGATAAGGACTAGCTTTCCTCTTCTACTCTCCCTCTATACCATGGAGGCAATGGGAGAGACATGAACTGAGCTCACCATCCTATGCTGCATCCCATGGGCCAGTGCCAGTTCAAGGGCCACACAGGAGTCACTTGTGAGCCTCACAGAGGGACAAATCATGGCGACTCCATTGGCTCTCAGTGGCCTGGGCTTCATTCTCAGCAGTTGTTCCTGAGCCTGTGCTGGATAGTGGAGCATAGGCAAGCTCCAAGGGTTAGGGAGCTTTGGGCTGACAGTGGGACATGGTGCCTCTCAAGGCTTGTGAGAGGTTTTAGGATGCTGGAGGCTCTTGCACTTTCCACAGCCTGGGCCGGCATCTGGGACCTACCTGCAAACCAGTGGGAACAGGCTGTGGGAGACAGTCTTGGCCAGACACCCTGGAACAGCTGCCTGCAGATGGGTCTGTCTGTTGGTCCCCCAGCTGGGTCTGCTAATGAAGGATGCCTTCATCGCTGCTCCTGGAAGACTCCATTGAATATGGAAGAGAACCCAAGCGTTTTAGAAAGGAAAAACAAAAACAAAAACCCTAAGCTTCAGGATATTGCTTTCATTGTGAGCTATGAGAAAAGAGTATCTTTTAATGGTCATTGGTAAGAAATAATTAAGGAGAATTTCAGTTACAGGGAACTTTGCAGAAAGGCTGTAATTAGCAAAATGGGGCTCCTGTCTCTTGGTGCATCTTTCATCTCCTTACTGTGCTCATCCTCATCTGGCTGAGCAACATTGGATCTGTAGCTCTCCTCAAGCTGTATTTAGGTCTAAGCCTTTGAAAAGGAAGCCTAGTTCTTTAACTGAGAGTGTACTTGAATTTCAAACACAATAGCCCAAGGGGAGGGAATCAGACACCTGGGGATGGCAGTGGTTCTGACTGATGGGAACTGCAGAATGTGTCCATGGGTCCAGGTGACAACAGACTTCTGTCCCTTAGGACATGAGCCTTTGGTCATGAGTGAAAGAGAGAGAGAGGTTGTGATGTTGACTAGAGAGCATTCCAGGAGGAACTAGGAGCCTCGTGCTCCATATTCATATTTAAAAGTTATGTGCCCAAGGGAGAATTTTATATTAGATATTTTCTTATTTACATTTCAAATGTTATTCCCTTTCCTAGTTTTCTCTCTGAAAATCCCCTGTCCCCTCCCCCCTCCCCCTGCTCCCCAACCCACCCACTCCCATTCCTGGTCCTGGCATTCCCCTATACTGGGACGTAGAACCTTCATAGAACCAAGGGCTAAGGGAATAATTTGAAAGAGGGAAATAGTTTTTGAGAAATGTTAGTGACATCCTATTTGATGTTTCCAACATTACTCATAGACTGGGTGATGGTTTGTCCCTGTGGGTTCTCCTGTTTCTACCCCTGTTCCTTCCCTGCACTGCAGGACTTGAGAGTGGACCCATGCTCTCTTTCTCTGGAGAATGTGAAGAAAAGGGAAATATTCAAACTCTTCTCTGGCCTGAGCAGATGGCCCAGTGGGCAAACACTTGCAGCTCACACATGAAGTTCAGATCCTAGCATCCAGATAACAAGGCAGAGACAGAGACAGAGACAGTATAGTAGCTGGAGCTTGCTGACTGCCAGCCTAACCCCAAAGCACAATTCATGGAGAGACACTTCCTGAAAGGAATAAGACAGAAAGTGATGAGGAAGACACATGCTGCCCTCCTCTGGCCTTCTCCCATGTGCATAGGTGCATAGGTGTATGCACTGGCACATATTAGTGTTCATATATGATATACTTGTGACACACCACACACACACATACTGTACTGGCTGGTTTTGTGTCAACTTGACACACATTAGAGTCATCAGAGAAGAAGGAACCTCGGTTGAGGAAATGCCTCAATAAGACCCAGCTGTAACTCATTTAATTTCTCAGTTATTGATAGATGAGTTGGACCCAGTTCATGGTGGGTGGTGCTGTCCCTGAGCTGGTGGTCCTGGGTTCTATTAGAATGCAGGCTGAACAAAAAGCAGCACCCCTCCATGTTCTCTGTATCAACTCCTGACTCCAGGTTCCTGTCCTGCTTGAGTACCTGCCCTGACTACTACTATTGTGTGAGGTTCAATGTGTGCTTTGAGCTTCAGTATCGTTTCTTTTACAAATGTGGGTTCCCTTGCATTTAGAGCATAGATGTTCAGAATTAAGAGTTCGTCTTGGTGGAGTTTTTCCTTTGATGACTATGTAGTGTCCTTCTCCATTTTTTTTTTTTTGATAAATTTTGGTTGAAAGTCTATTTTATTGGATATTAAAATGACTACTACTCCGGCTTGTTTCTTGGGGGATATTTGCCTGGAAAATTTTTTCCCAGCCTTTTACTTTGAGGTGATGTCTGTCTTTGTCACTGAAGTATGTTTCCTGTATGCAGCAAAATGCTGGATCCTTTTTGCATATCCAGTCTGTTAGCCTATATCTTTTATTAGGGAATTGAGTCCATTGATGATGAGAGATATTAGGGCCAATGATTTATGGTTCCTATTATTTTTGTTGGTAGATATGGAGTTATATTTGTGTGTTTCTCTTCTTTTGGGTTTGTTGTGAAAAGATTAATTTATTACTTTTTCTTGGGTGAAGTCTTCCTCCTGTGTTGGACTTATCCTTCTATTATCCTCTGTAGGGTTGGATTAGTGGAAAGATATTGTTTAAATTTGGTTTAGTCTTGGAATACCTTGGTTTCTCCATCTATGGTAATTGAGAGTTTTGCTGGGTATAGTAGCCTGGGCTGGCATTTTTTTCCTTTTCCTTTATTTATTTATTATTATTCTTTAATCATGTGTTACAGTCCAGTCATTATCCCCTTCCCTGTTGACCATCTGGCTGTTCCTCATCTCATACCTCTTTCCTAAGATGATGTCCCCTCCCCAACACACCCTCCCCACCATTCCTCCCCACTCCCTGGGGACTCAAGTCTCTCAAGAGTTATGTGCACCTCTACCAGAGACCTGGGAGGTGAGAGATTTCAGGACTCAAAGGGAGGGACCTTAGATAAAATTGGGCTGACATTTTTGTTCTCTTACGGTCTGTCTCACACCTGGCCAGGATCTTCTGGCTTTTATAGTCTCTGGTGAGAATTCTGGTGTAATTTGGATAGGTCTGCCTTTGCCTTTATATTTTAATTGACCTTTTTGCCTTCAATATTCTTTGTTTATTCTGTGCATTTGGTGTTTTAATTATTATGTGATGAGAGGGATTTCTTTTCTAGTCCCATCTGTTTTGTTTTCTGTAGGCTTCTTGTATGTTTATGGGCATTTCTTTCTTTAGGCTAGGGAAGTTTTCTTCTATAATTTTGTTGAAGATGCTAGTCATTTGAGTTGGGAATCTTCACTCTCTTCTATACACATTATTCTTAGGCTCAGTCTTTTCACTGTATCCTGGATTTCTTGAATGTTTTGAGATAGAATGTTTTTGCTTTTTGTTTTTTCCTTGACAGTTGTGTCGATATCTTCTATGGTGTCTTCTACCACTGAGATTCTCTCTTCTATCTCTTGTATTGTTAGTGATGCTTGCATCTGTGACTCCTGTTCTATTTCCTAGGTTTTCCATCTCCAGGGCTGTCTCCCTTTGTGTTTTCTTTAATGTTTCTCTTTCCATTTTTAGATCCTGGAGAGTTTTGTTTAATTTCTTTACCTATTTGATTGTGTTTTCCTGTATTTCTTTAAGGGATTTTTATGTGTTTCCTCTTTAAAGGCTTCTACTTGCTTACTTGTGTTCTCCTGTGTTTTTCTATGGGATATATTTATGTCCTTCTTAAAGTCTTCTATCATTTTCATGATATGAGAATTTAGATGTCAATCTTGCTTTATAGATGTATTGGGGTATATAGGACTTGCTGTTGTGGGAGAACTGGGTTCTGATGTTGCCAAGCCAAGTTGGTTTCTATTGCTTATGTTATTGCCCTTGCCTCTTGCCATCTGGTTATCACTGGTGTTTTTTGGCCTCTCTCTCTCTGATGGAGCTTGGTCTTCATGTGAGCTTGTGATCATGTGATCCTGGATATGTCAGGATACCTGGGGAGTCTATCTACAACTGGGGTGAGGGCTGTGTATGTTTGGATCCAGAGCCAATGTTCTGCTCCCAGCACAGATGGAAACTGGAAGGCATGTGGGTCTTTGGTTGGGTGGGGTATCTGCTTCCTAGGATTATTGGAGTCCCAGTTATGCCAGGTATTGGGGCAGGGTTTGGGGGTCTCACCTGTGATCCTGGATGTGTCAGAATATCTGAGGAGTCAAGTTGGAACTGGGGTGTGGGCTGTGTGGGTTTGTGTCCAGAGCCCAGGCTCTGCTCCCAGCACAGGTGGAAATCAGAAGGTCAATACACTTCCTCTTGTGGTAACCTCCAACCTTATGGATTTATATTCATTTTTGTTGCTAATTCATAACTGTAATTTTGCTACTGTTATGAATAGTAATATAAATGTCTGTGTTTTCTTATGGTCTTAGCTAACCCAAGGAGTCACAAGCCACAGTACTGCTGACTGAAAAAAAAACTCAGCATGAGCACATGAAACATTCCTACTGTACTCAAAATGGTCCTCAATACACATGTTGAAGCCATTCTGTGTTTTATGATGAGCATCATGTGGCAGAGCTGACTGCAGTGTGGTTATTTAAAAATGTTTCTAATCAGCTTCTATTCTGTGTGTGTAACAATCAATGCCCTTCAATGTCACTCCGCTTCCCCTATATATGACTATACCGTTCTATTATGTGCCAATTCATTTTGTATCATCTTATTTTATTATATAGGACAGCTTCGTTCTCTGCCACTATATGCAACAGTGCCTTAAATCTTTCCGGGCTTTAGTTTTCTAGTGCATATGTACATCCCACCAGTTAGCTCTCTGTGCCACTCATCTCAGTCTCTGCTGTAAGTCCCACTAAAGATTGTTCCTTCAGTCATGGTCTTTGATGGATCATTTCCCAGCTTTCTAAAGGATGTACAAAGCCACCTTTACAGCAATAACAATCAACTGATCAACTATGCCACTTTAGTTCTTTAGAAAGCTAAAGTCATAGGCCATTAACTCACTGGACACCCCAGGAAAGCTAGGACTATTTTCTAAAGAGTGGCAAGACAAGAGCTCTCATTCCTTTTGGGCAGAAGCTACCACATAGGAGACACAATTTCTTGAAAGGTATTCTAGCATGATGTGGACTATGATGAGATCCTCTAGTCCTCTGGAGTAACATAGTCTTATTCTCCAAAGGACTGTGCTCTGTAGCCCTTGTAAGTAAGGGTGCACTTAAGAAAGCCAAGAAACAGAAAAATCATGGGAAAACCTTCCTTACCATGTAGATCTGGGAAAGATGGGGCTTTGGTAAAGACTTGTAGCTTTCTGGGTCCTCATTGTCCATATTCCATGTATATCAGGTGATAAACCTCAAAGGGGAAGATGCCAAACCTTGTCACCCTCATAATACCAGTGAGAAACCCCTGGGTTTGAAAGAAGGGAATAGTAAAGAGGCCTCTTCCGAAATAGAGGCGTCAGGACATTAATGGTTTTCTGCCACGGGGAGGAGGGCAGGGTGCCTGAGAAGACCCCTCCCACGATCTAGAGCCACATTCATGTCCATGATTCCAGTTGAGTCAGAGCAGCAGAGACCCGTCTACCTCAGCCTAATTGTTGTTAGGCAACATGAAAAGCTGGGCCAGGAGAGAAACTCTTACGAGGTGGCCATGAGAAAAAAAAAAGATTGAAAGTTGAGTAGAATAGCATCTTGTTTCCCCACCCCATCCATAATCATAAGTAGTCATTAAACGTTTGTAGTCTGCCATACTCTTAGAGTAACCATAGTAACATTCACTCCAACTACATTCTGATTGGTATAACAGAACTTCCTGACACATATACTAAAAGCCCAGCCAACAAAAGCCAAGGCACAAACACTCTGCTCATTCCCTGCTAGCTCCATATGATCTGTAGATTTCAACAAAATTACAAGGCACACAAAAGAAAAAGTGCATACAGTGAAGTAAACATTTCTGTGTTTTTGTTTGTTTTTTGTTTTTGTTTTTTAAAGAACTCAGTTGTGTCACATGATGTTCTTCTGGAAGCTGTCTTGTGAGAGGGGTTGTGTCCGGCCAGCAGATCACAGCCTGGGTTCTAGCCTGGAAAGGCATTTTGGAAACCTGGAAGAGAAGAGGGGCTAGGCGGCAAGAGAAAGGAATGTAGCTAAGACAACATTCTGATCAAAGCTCAATTTTACTATTTTCAAACACTCAGTTATAAAGGAAGGGGGAGGGAACCCGATTTCCCGCCAAGTAATCTCGGGGTCCAGTAGCAGGACGAACACGTGTGTGCCTCCAAGCAACAAAGAGGCAGGGTCCAGCACTAGGCGTGGCAGGACGAATGAGCAGGTAGCTCCACCCTTGAGCAAGCAGATTCAAGCAGGTGGGGGAAGGGAGACCACAAGAGGGCATGCAATGTTTTGCTGAAAACAGACACGAGAGAATATGTGATGTTTAGAAATAATATAAATATAACCCCACAAACAGTGAGAGGAGGCTCTTGCCTTGCTAGGACATGTAATGCTTATCTGGTTTCACTTATTTGCTGGTCTTTGCTAGTCTTTGTCTTCACTTTGTAAAAAGAAATGTGCCAAAAAACTTCTTGTGGTCTTCTGATTAATATTGGCAGCTTTTGCTCACTTGTGCAGATTTGGAGGAATCTCACTGTTTCTGTTGGATTGAGCCACCACTACTGATTCATGTTTGGTGTTTGCTATTGAACTGGACTGCTGGTACCCTGACAATGATGAGTGAAATTTCTCCAAGGAAGTTCTTCTAAACAGGTCCATAACCCCCTTTTCCTATCAACCTTCTTTCACCCCTACCTCTGGTTGATGGGCTAGAAGGGAGGTTGAAGCATTTAAGAAATATTAAACAATCAAACAAACAAACAAACAAACAAACTAGGTTTGGAAAAATCTAAGCCTAAACCACTATTATAAAGTGATGTGATTGACAGAACCAAATACAGTAGTGACACATGTTGGAACCATCAGCTAGGGTTGTCATGGTACTTACTGTTAAGATACTCAAGAGCTGTAGTAGAGAACATGGTCTTTCCTGTTGGAAGGTGAGTTGTTTCAACAGAAAAATGGAGTTTAAGAAAATTGGATGACAATTTTCAGGAGTGTTGGTAGACATGGTGTGAAGATATGAAGCAGAGGTTGATGTTTTGGGAGCACAAAGGTGGATGTGGTACCTACCAAAGGGAGCTTACCCTAGTCTGGGCAGATGACTTTAAACATTCAGTACTAATGAATTCTACTGGTCTGGTGACTGGAGTCTGTTTCTCAAGGCAAGACTTCCAGAGATTTATATGGCTCTGTGCTGGACACCAAGCACCATCCTGCCCATCATGAAGCAGTCCTTGAAAGTCTGTCAGCACTGAGAGGCTGAGCTCTACTAGCCCCACCCTTATTAATTTGAAAATTCAGATCCCACATGTTTCCCTTTGTTGCCAGAGATCCCTGTCCCTCAGCTATGTAGTCCACACCAGCTTAGAGCTTCCTCCATTTGGGAACCAAAGAGGCCCTTTATGTTCCAGTCAGTATGATGCAAGGAGAGGGGGCCAGAGTTGGTAGGAGCCAATGGAAAAGGTCTCTACCAAGCAGTGATGAGGACTCAGCATGGCCACCTTCTCCTTTCCTGCTTCCCGATCCTAATGTTTCCCTAGTGCCAGACACACCCCAATGCTCAAAATAAAGTACCACATAAGCTCTTGCCCTTGGCCGATCCAGCCACCGAGGATGAGGATGCTGATGTGAAGAGGTTTCCATCTGTGCAGTGCTGTGAGGACAGAGGAGGGGAGCTGTGCTTGGGAAAGAGCCTTCCTGTGGAAACATGTGTCCTGCAATTATGCAAGGCTATATGCTACCTCCACCCCTGCCAACTAAAGACACATTTGACTCTTTCCAGTGGCTTTCTCATTACATTTTATTCTTTCAATTGCTGGATCAAGAAATAATTTTTCTAACCCTGCTAATGATGTGGGAGTCTAGGAAATTCAGCCTCAGGAATATGGTAGAAGGCCTTGCATGTTAGTGAGGTTCTCCATGGTCCCTTCCATGTTGATGAGGTTCTCCATGGTCCCTTCCATGTTGATGAGGTTCTCCATGGTCCCTTCCATGTTGATGAGGTTCTCCATGGTCCCTTCCATGTTGATGAGGTTCTCCATTGTCCCTTCCATGTTGGTAGGATTCCCCATGGTCATGAGTATGTAACTGGTGATTGTTTTTGCTCATCTAGCTCATTCACTTATTCAGTAAACTGTGAAGTGCTCCTTGGGTCTTTTTCTTACTTTCCTCTCTAAGTCACTGCTGACACCACTTGGTCAGGTTTAAGCACTGATGGCTGGCTCAAGAGTTTCCATTTTGTCTGGGTCTCTTTCTAACTTCTCTACCTCTCTCTGGCAGGAATCTTCTTTCTGTATATCTCTTAATGCAGACTCCACCATTCATTTCCTGATGATCATCTTTCCCTGTAGCTGACTTCTTTCGCAAGACTTTACCTAATACTAACAATTTTCTGTTGTACACACTCACACATGCACATATAAACACACATACACAGATTCACACACATATACACATAGAGAGACACACACACATGCATACATACCCGCATAAGCACACATGCATACGCACACCGATTCTCTGTCTCCATTCATTTTTCATTCTCCAAATCTGTAGCTACAAGTTCCCTTATCTCTCCTGAATGGTTGTAGAAATTCAATTATGTCCAGAACCAAGCATTCCATATTTGCTTGATTACAGTAGCATTCGGCATGATGTTAGAAATGTGCTAAGTATTGTTTAATTATTTTATATTATTCGGTGAGTGTTTTTTCTGCATACATGTTTTTGTGTCATATGTGTGCATGTTACCTATGGGGGCCTGAAGAGAGCATTCAATCCCCTGGAACTGGGGTTACAGACAGTCATGAGCAACAATGTGGGTGCTGGGAATTGAACCTGGCTCCCTGGGAAAAGCAGCCAAGGCTCTTAACTATTGAGCATTTTCCCAGCCCTGAATACTAAGTACTGACTAACAGAGCTGTACCACCATTGGCTAATGTCCCTATCACCATTCAGAAGGGCTCCTTTCCTTTCCTTTCCTTTCCTTTCCTTTCCTTTCCTTTCCTTTCCTTTCCTTTCCTTTCCTTTCCTTTCCTTTCCTTTCCTTTCCTTTCCTTTTTCCTTTCCTTTCCTTTCCTTTCCTTTCCTTTCCTTTTTCCTTTCCTTTCCTTTCCTTTCCTTTCCTTTCCTTTCCTTTCCTTTCCTTTCCTTTCCTTTCCTTTCCTTTCCTTTCCTTTCCTTTCCTTTCCCTTCCTCTGTCCCTCTCCTCTCCTCTCCTCTCCTCTCCTCTCCTCTCCTCTCCTCTCCTCTCCTCTCCTCTCCTCTCCTCTCCTCTCCTCTCCTCTCCTCTCCTCTCCTCTCCCCTCCTCTCCCCTCCCCTCCCCTCCCCTCCCCTCCCCTCCCCTCCCCTCCCCTCCCCTCCCCTCCCCTCCCCTCCCCTCCCCTCCCCTCCCCTCCCCTCCCCTCCCCTCCCCTCCCCTCCCCTCCCCTCCCCTCCCCTCCCCTCCCCTCCCCTCCCCTCCCCTCCCCTCCCCTCCCCTCCCCTCCCCTCCCCTCCCCTCCCCTCCCCTCCCCTCCCCTCCCCTCCCCTCCCCTCCCCTCCCCTCCCCTCCCCTCCCCTCCCCTCCCCTCCCCTCCCCTCCCCTCCCCTCCCCTCCCCTCCCCTCCCCTCCCCTCCCCTCCCCTCCCCTCCCCTCCCCTCCCCTCCCCTCCCCTCCCCTCCCCTCCCCTCCCCTCCCCTCCCCTCCCCTCCCCTCTTCCTCTTCCTCTCCTCTCCTCTCCTCTCCTCTCCTCTCCTCTCCTCTCCTCTCCTCTCCTCTCCTCTCCTCTCCTCTCCTCTCCTCTCCTCTCCTCTCCTCTCCTCTCCTCTCCTCTCCTCTCTTCTCCCCTCCCCTTCCCTCCCCTCCCCTCCCCTCCCCTCCCCTCCCCTCCCCTCTCCTCCCATCTCCTTTTTTTTTTTTTTTTTTTTTTTTTTTAAATCTTGTCTCCTTTTGGTAACTTGGGCACAGGCATTGATTGGTGGCTGATGAAATATTATGGGGTATTCAAAGTTTTCTTGGGTGACTAATAAGCCATTCTTTTTTTTAGGTATTTTCTTCATTTACATTTTCAGTGCAATCCCAAAAGTCCCCCATACCCCCCCCCCACTCCCCTACCCACCCACTCCCACTTCTTGGCCCTGGCTTTCTCCTGTACTGAGGCATATAAAATACCTTGGTGTGACTAAACTAAGGAAGTGAGAGATCTGTAAGACAAGAACTTCAAGTTTCTGAAGAAAGAAATTGAAGAAGATCTCAGAGGATGGAAAGATCTCCCATTCTCATGGATTGGCAGGATTAATATAGTAAAAATGGCTATCCTGCTGAAAGCAATCTACAGATCCAATGAAATCCTCATCAAAATTCCAACTCAATCCATCACTGAGTTAGAAAGGGCAATTTGCAAATTCATCTGGAATGATATCTAGGATATCTAGGATAGCAAAAATTATTCTCAAAAAACAAGAACCTCTGGAATCACCATGCCTAACCTCAAGCTGTACTACAGAGCAATTATGATAAAAAACTGCATGGTATTGGTAGAGCTACAGACAGGTAGATAGATGGAATAGAATTGAAGACACAGAAATGAACCCACACACCTATAGTCACCTGATCTTTGACAAGGGAGCTAAAACCATCCAGTGGAAAAAAAGACAGCATTTTCAACAAATGGTGCTGGCACAACTGGCAGTTATCATGTAGAATAATGCAAATTGATCCATTCTTATCTTCTTGTACAAAGATCAAGTCTAAGTGGATCAAAGAACTCCACATAAAACCAGAGACACTGAAATTTATAGAGGAGTATGTGGGGAAAACCTTCCAAGATATGGGCACAGGGGAAAAATTCCTAAACTGAACAGCAATGGCCTGTGCTGCAGAATCCAGAATCGACAAATGGGACCTCATAAAATTGCAAAGCTTCTGGAGGGCAAAAGACACTGTCAATAAGACAAAAAGGCCACCAGCAGATTGGGAAAGAATGTTTACTAATCCTAAATCTGATAGGGGACTAATATCCAATATAAAGAAAGGTCTCAAGAAGCTGAACACCAGAAATTCAAATAACCTCGTTAAAAAAATGGGTTACAGAGCTAAACAAAGAATTCTCATCTGAGGAATATCGAAGTGCTGAGAAGCACTTGAAGAGATGTTCAATATCCTTGAATCATCAGGGAAATGCAAATCAAAACAACCCTGAGATTCCCTCTCACACCAGTCAGAATGGCTAAGATCAAAAATTCAGGTGACAGCAGATGCTGGCAAGGATATGGAGAAAGAGGAACACTCCTCCATTGCTGGTGGGAATGTAAGATTGTACAACCACTCTGGCAATCAGTATGGAGGTTCCTCAAAAAACTGGGCATAGTACTACCACTAGTTCCACCAATACCTCCCCTGGGCATATACCCAGAAGATGTTCCAACTGGTAATAAGGACACATGCTCCACTTTGTTCATAGCAGCCTTATTTATAATAGCCAGAAGCTGGAAAGAACCCAGATGCCCCTCAACAGAGGAATGGATACAGAAATTATGGTACATTTACAAAATGGATGACTACTCAGCTATTAAAAACAATGAATTTATGAAATTCTTGGGCAAATGGATGTATCTGGAGGATATCATCCTGAGTGAGGTAACCCAAACACAAAAGAAGTCACTTGATATGCACTCACTGATAAGTGGATATTAGCTCAGAAACCTAGAATTCCCAAGATACAACTTTCAAAACACAAGAAAATCAAGAAGGAAGACCAACATGTGGGTACTTCATTCCTTCCTAGAATAGGGAATAAAATATCCATGGAAGGAGTTGCAGAGGCAAAGTTTGGAGTTAAGACAAAAGGATTGACCATTCAGAGACTGCCCTACCCAGACGTCCATCCCATAATCAGCCACGAAACTCAGACACCATTGCATACACCAGCAAGATTTTCCTGAAATGACCCTGATATAGCTGTCTCCTGTGAGGCTTTCCCGTGTCTGGCAAATACAGAAATGGATGCTCACAGTCATCTAAAGGATGAAATACAGGGCCCCCAATGTAGGAGCTAGAGAAAGTACCCAAGAGCTGAAGGGGTCTGCAATCTTATAGGTGGAACAACAATATGAACTAATCAGAACCCCCAGAACTTTTGTCTCTAGATGCATATGTGGCAGAAGATGGCCTAGTTGGCCATTATTGGGAAGAGAGGCCCCTTGGTCTAGCAAACTTTATATGACCCAGTACAGGGGAAAGCCAGGGCCAAGAAGTGAGAGTGAGTGGTTAGGGGAGCTGGGTTGGGGAAGGTATAGGGGATGTTTGGGATAGCATTTGAATTGTAAATGAAAAAAATATGTAATACAAAAAGAAAATAAAAAAACTATTTTCAATAGACATTAAAAACGGAAAAAATAAAAAAGAAATGATGATAAATCCAGAAAATTACGTGGGAAAAGAAAAACCCTTACTCATGAGTTTACATGTTGATACATCTGCTCTGTAAACCAATGTGGGGAAATCTGAAAGAGCTAAAAGTAAATCTACCATATGACTCAACATTCCACTCTTTTACCTATGGTCCAATGGAATGACATCCAACTCCAGAGTAATCTGCTCAGCTATGTTCATTGGTACTGTAGTAACAATAGGTAGGGAATTTAAACCATCTAAATGTCCTTGAACTGATGAAAAGATAAGGAAAACAGGGCACATACACACAAGGCATTATTCAATTGTGAGGAAAAATGAAATCAAAAAAGTTTCAGCTAAATGCATGAACCTAAAAAATACACTGAGTGATATAAACCATACACAAGAAGAACAAACTCCACATGATGTTGATCATTTGTGATTCCTATCTCCCAATCTTTAGATGTAAGTCCATAACTTGGAGCAACCACAGAAGACATGAAAGAAAAGGAAGACCATATATGAAAAGAAGAAGCTCTAGAGAGAGCTATAGCCGGGTACAGGTGATATGAAGGAAAGAATGGAAAAAACAGAAGTGTAGTTGTTGAAGGAGGAGAAAGAACATTGTAGAAGAAGAGAGGGAACATCAATGCGAGGAGAGGCTCTTGGTCCTGTGAAGGCTCTATGCCCAAGTACAGGGGAATGCCAGGACCAGAAATGGGAGTGGGTTGGTTGGGGAGCAGGGGCAGCAGGGTAGGATTAGGGGGGGGTTGGAGAGGAAACTAGGAAAGGGGCAACATTTGAAATGTAAATAAAGAAAATATACTTGAGAAAATATAAAAAGTATACAATGTTATATTTATCTAAAATTGCATGCACACACACACACAAACACACACACACAAACACACACACACAATGTATGTGTGTGTGTATATATATATATATATATATATATATATACACACACACATACATAATTACTTGGTGTGATAATGCTTCCCTCAGGAACCATAGACTACATAAAAAAATACATATTACGAGGCATAGAAAACCTCCTTTGGGTTGATGGTTAAGGGAGCCCAAGGGACAATACAAGTAATCAACTGCTTTCACCCTGTTTTGTCTCCTAAAACTTGAAGGTAAATCCCTATTGGTGAGCACACTATACAGTTTGAGAACAGGACTTAGGGGAAGTGAGATGGGTGTGTTCCAGAAGCCTTCTTCCTGAGAACCTTTAGAGAAGTTAAATAAACATCAACAAAGCAGAACACATAAATTACTCACACACACAAATACACATGCACAAACACACAAACACACAAACACTCACACACACACATATACTCACACACACACAAAGTCTTGATATAGCTGAAGGAGAAAGTTTACAGGAACAAGAAAGTAGAAAAACAGGAAACAGAAAATCCCTTCAGTTATTTTATAAATATTAAGTTACTCTGAATTCAAGAATATTAAAGGTCGGGGAAGGACTGGAGGATCTGAAAGGGCTTGCAAGCCCTTGGGAAGAACAACAAAATCAACCAACCAGATTCCCCCAGAGCTCCCAGGGACAAAACACTAACCAAAGAGGACCCATGGTTCCAGCTGCATATGTACCAAAGGATGCCCTTATCTGACATCAATGAGAGGGGATTAATTCTTTCACACATTAGCTCTCTGATTCATCTCCAGGCTGAGTCAGTTCTATTCAGTAAATACTTACACAGTCACCTGGAACAAGTACTTCCACAATATATTCTTAGATCTTCTATGGCAAAAGGGGAGCTTCAATTGTCCTTCCTAATTAGCACCAACAAAACACAGCAGTTTATAGTCAAGGACAACCGCATCTATCAAAAGCTATTTCCCAGAGTGACATGGAAGGTCATTATATCTGGTGTGTGGTTATCACTGATGCTGTATTGCAAGCAAAACTGAGGCACATGACTCTGGCCTTCCTGATTTATTTTATATTCTTTTGTGATGGTTTTTATTTCCTCAGCAGCTGCACTGCAATAACTGTATATTACTCAATGTTTGGCTACAGAGCCATGGATGGATGTGTGTTACAGAGTACTTTATGTTAGGAGTAGGAGAATTCATGACAGCATGGATACAGTATGGAGGTGAATACGTCTTAAAGTGTGTGTACATGGGGTAAGCCACATGATCCACACACAAGGGACCATCGCCTTGTGGATCCCTAGGTGGCTATGACTTCACACATATACAGGAAAGGATAGCTGGGTCTGGGTTTAGTCAGAGAAGATGCAACTGACCCTAAAGAGACTGAGGTCTCTGCAAGTTTAGAGGTCTGGTAGGGTGGGTTTGGGGAACCTCATGGACGGAGGAGGGACAGGGGAGGAGGTATGGGATGTGGAAGAGACAGAGGGTAGATCTGGACTTTAAAAGAAAAATCAAAAGTAAAACAAAAGCATAAAAGTTTTATTTTTTGCCGGGAGTAATGGCGCACGCCTTTAATCCCAGCACTCGAGAGGCAGAGGCAGGTGGATTTCTGAGTTCCAGGCCAGCCTGGTCTACAAAGTGAGTTCCAGGACAGCCAGAGCTACACAGAGAAACCCTGTCTCGAAAAACCAAAACATAACAAAATTAGTGTTATTTTTCTTGTGTTTCAGACTTGCTTTTCTTTCTAAGCAGAGTAAGTTTGTCACCTTTCTGGATAGACAGAATTAATAGGAGCTAGAAAGTTGAAAGCAAAGATGGCTATTATACCAGCATGGGTTCAGCACATCACCACATCAAGGACAGGGTGAGGGAGTGGGCTGTGGAGCCAGCTGAGAGCCACAGCCTCATGACTGGACACCTGAGAGTGCCAGGCTCCCCTGTGCCTCATTCAGTCCTCACTCACCTCACAAGGTGAGGACTTGCTCACTCTTGCTTGTAGGGAGTAGAGCATTGATCACTTTGACCACTAGGGGGAGCAGTGATGAGGGGTCAGGACTAATTCAAAGGTGTATATGGGCAGATGGTCTGTTACCCTGCCAGCTGGGTGTGGTATCAGAGAAGGAAGAGTGGGTGACCATAATCAGACTGACATTTTCTCAGCGCCATGCTCTAAGTACAGCCTTGGGCAAGTGGGTCCATCATACTGAGCTTTGGCTTCCTTATCTGTCATTGATGATAAGAATCCAGACCTCACATTGATGTTGTTTAAGTGAGATGCTTTGACAGCTGCCTAGCTATTGAAAAGAGATCAATATTATTGCTTATTACAGTGTAGACCCAGGGCCTTCCCTGGGAATAACAACAATAACGATTATGTTAGCAGCAATAGAAGTAAACGAAGGAATTATTATTAGATTTTTCCCATCTTTTCTTTCAGTCAGGTCCAAGTTTAGGAGTGCAGGGGACTGGGCCTGGAGACTGCTGTAGCTGGTTGAGATTCACAGTTGCTTAGCTAGCTCCTGTGGAGAAACAGGGAAAGCCACTTTTGGCTACTTAGGTCCAAAGCATGCATAGGTAGGATAGCCTCTACTAGTCACTTGCATGGTGGTGGCTGTCTTGGGTTGAATCTTTGTCCATTGCACTGCAGCTCAAGGCTTTTCTTAGGATTAAATCAGGGAGAACTTAGGGGGATTTGACCAAGAAGAGACTTTTATGAGATGTGTAGCAAATCCCAACTGTGACAGGCAGGTTTGTTATGAATACCTTCTTTATATACAGTACTGGAAATGCCCAAGTCACTTCTCCTTGCACAGTAGGCCATACAGCATGGTAATTCACTTTATGTTGCCTTCCTTTCTGGAGTTAAAATTCCATGTAAAGAAGAAAATAGATCCTATGACATCTGAACTCTTAAAATTGATCTGTGTGGATGGGTTTTTTTTTGTTATTTATTGTTAATATTTTTGGTTTCTGAACCTGTTTTGTTTGCAAGAGGAGTATGTATTCTACAGGACTGTGACTGTAGCTATTCTGAATTTGGGTGCAGGGAAGCATGTTTCAATATGCCATTCTTACAGTAAACTTTTTTATAACCCAAATTAAATAACTATGTACAAATTACAGAAGCTGACAGAAAAGTCTCCTACATGTACAAATATGGATAAGAGTAGACACAGCAGGGGATAATAGGTGTGTATGCTGAGTGCTTACAGCAGCTGGCTTGCCCTAGGCCACCCAATACTCTTCCAGATTTCCCCATTACTGTTGTGCTCACCTTGTCCAGCAAGAAAATATGCAACAAGGTCAGATTCTTCTCAACAGCTTTCTTTATTTCAGGAACACCTCCATGCTACTGGGGAACTCAGGGAAACCCCTGGAGGACCGCCTATATCCACCCCAGCACTGTGGAGAGCTATGTGTCCTCCTGGGATTTGTCAGTATGTCGGACCCTTTGATGTGTAACACCCTCTCAGAGGGTTTGGCGCCAGATTCGGGCTGGAACCTGTGCAATGGCTTTGTTTAAGGCACTGGTGTACTGGAGGTCCAGGGCATTTTTTGGGCGTGCGGCTGCCTACACATTACACCCTTCACTTCACCACCTACCCTGTTCTTGTGTTAAGACTCCCACTTTGCAACAAACTTATCACACAGGGATTTTACACAGTTTGGGGAGGGCTTGGATCACAGGCAAAAAAACAGGTCATGAGGGATCTTTTTTTTTTTTTTTCAAGTTGAACAGTTTGCTACTATGCTTAGAACAAAAAGAAATACATTATTGTAGCTTATAGCAAAAAAATAAACAAAAAAACAAAAAAGAAAAACAGCAAAACATAAAAACAAAACCCAATCCATGCTAAAGTGGTTAGGGACAGGAAAGACGATCTCATTAACCTTGAGTGGCCAGCCCCATGTAGCACTATTGCCCTGTTTCCCATGTTTAGCTGCTGCCAGGCTGTTCATACTTCCAATGCCATCCAAAACCTGTGGCTAGCCTCCAATGAGCTGGTTGCCACTCACACTTCCCCTTTACCTCTTAAGATAATGACACAAAACCCTTGTAATATGCCAGACAAATTTATTAGGGGAAATCTACAACCACAAAATGCCCATGTAAACAATGCAAAACTCAACACATACAAATACAACCTGCACACTTAGATCAGGAAAATGTACCTACATTACTCTATTTCCCATTTATGAAATCCCCAGTTACTTATGGCCCCTAGAGCCCCGTAGTCCAGCACCATCTTCCTATTCCTCCTTATTTTGTCCTTCATTCTCTCTCTCTTCTCCATCTCACTTCCCCTCTCTAAAAATCTCAGCTCTGCCTTTCTTCCCCCTGCCCAATAAGAGCCTCTAGCCTTATCTGATCAATTAAGATTTCAGCTGACTGCACCTGTTTTTAGGGACTCTTGAGGGAGCAGAGCACACAAACAGCAATATTCCTTCCACCCCTTTTTGTTCAATTAAAAGGCTCTGAACACAGAAATAGCAGTGGTAATATCAGAGCCGTGTATACATGCCTGGCAGTCTAGGACACTGAGTGTGGGCAGGTCAGGCACTGTACCTACAGATCTTCTGAGATTCTCCACTCAAGTGGATTTGAACCTGTTCATCTAATACAGCATATTCACTGGAAGGGCAAAAGCCAACTGCAGGAAGTGTGGGGATGCCTCACAGTTTAGAGCATCTGCTACTCACTAGAAGACCCACATGGTACCTAACAATCATCTCCAGGAATGGTTGTGATTCCATCTATGCTCTGAGGGAAATGTCCCTCAGGAGGAGCCACATACAGTATTATATTCAGTAGGAAAAACACCCATTCACATAAATGTTCAACATAAGTCTAATCAGCAACAGCAAAACAAAGCAAGTTTATGGTCAAGGACAACAGCATCTATTAAAAGCTATTTCCCAGCAAGAAATGGAAGGTCATTATGTCTGCTGTGTGGTTATCACTTGACAAAGATGAGCTTCGAGAATGCCTTAAAGAAACAGACAGACTACTGCTCTGGTGGCAAGAAGCAAAGCTTTACTGATTTCTACAGCTTAAAAACACGGGTTATGACTTTGCCAATTAGGCCCAAACAATAACATTTTTACATAGTTGCACCGGGCAGACAATATTATCATTTTTGGAGTCATTTCCTCAGAAAGAGAACAAACTTCACAAGAAGAACCTGTTATCTGCAGACCCAAGGATATTTTCCTCTCTGGGTAAATATTAACTCTTGACTAGAAACAAGGAAAAACTCTGGCTCACAGAAAGCCATGTTTAGACATCCCTCCCTTTCAGGAGGGACGACCCCTGAACTTTCTCCCAGTTAATGTCTCTGACCTTTTCAGGCCAGAACAAAAGGGAAGCTATTGTTCACCTCAATCACTGATGCTCTGTTGCAAGTAAACTGAGGCATATGGCTCTGGCCTTCCTGATTTATTTTGTATTCCTTTCTGAATGTGTTTATATCCTCAGCAGCTCTAGAACAATGATTGTATATTCCTCAGTATCTGGTTCACAGGATCATGAATGAATGTGTGTGTGACAGAGTGCTATATGTTAGGAGTATGAGAATTCATGTCACCATGGATGCAGTATGGCAGTGATTACATCACCAAGTGTCTGTCCATGGGGTAAATAAAATTATTGATACACAAAAGTTCATCACCTTGTATACCCCTAGGTGGCTATGACTTTACTATATAGCCCTGGCTGTCTGGAACTTACAAAGATCCATCTCTGGATGTGAGTTCTAGGTCTACAGCAGGGGATAGAAAACCTGAATAAGGAAGATGGTCTCAAAAGTCACGACTTGCAAATCCATTTTTTGCATAAGAAATAGAATTTTTAAAGAATAGGTTTTACAATTTCAATTAATATAGAGATAAAGGCAAAAATAAACAATGAAATACAAGAACAAGAACATATAACTTCTAAATAACATAGCAACAACTCTAAGAACAAAAAATGAAATCATCAAACAAAACTATAAAAAAAATTATTGTTCATCTTTTTTCTGCACTTTTAGCAGCACAGACCTATAGCCTGTTACTCCTCTTGGACATTTGTTAGCAGTGCAGTCACCTCCTTTCTCTGCCAAGAGGCGTTGTCTGAAGAGAAAAGGGAATAACACCCTGAATCAGCCATGGCTTCCTAGTTAGGGCCTATTCCCACTCAGGACATGTGATATAAAGAGATTCATCTGAGGAAGATTCATCTGAGGAAGATTCTGGATGCTGGAGATCAGGGTCAGCAGGGGCCTCCTGGCATGACAACTCATTTTGCAAGATGGTCTCTTCTTTAGCTGTGGCCAATCCCAGCTCTCTAGCAGTTTCTGAGACCTGGGAAAGGAAGGCAGTTACTAAGACACAGGAATGGTGGGGAAAGGCATGGCAGCTGTCAGACCTTTATCTCCCACTACCTCATCTTTACTGGACAGTCAACATTAATATGCTAACTGAAATTACTGATGTGAAATCTGCAGATAGGACCCAGAATTCACTCAAACCTCCACATAGCATTCCACCTATCTGAAGACATGCATGCAAGAATGTGACATGTTATTCACCTGTCACCCTGAGTGGACAGAAGACTAAAGCAGAGTTGAAAGGTTCACTTGCCAGTGATAATAGTGCCTCCAAAGAGGCTAATTCAGAGTCTCACAAGAGGCTAACTTCCCAGAATACTTGTGTGAAAAAAGAGCAAAGAACAGCTACATTCCATGAGGAGGGCGGCTGCTTGGAAGTATGGATTAGAAAGTTGGTGGGAGGAAGCAAAGATAGATTCTATTGTGCCAATTATCAGATAGTCATAGCCTGGCCGAATTGTTTGTCCCTACCTGATGTTCTTTAGTCTCCAGGTTGTTGGTCTTCTCCTGTTCTTCTGTACCACTCAGGTTCAACTCCATCAAACATTGACGAATGACGGCCCAATCAGCCAGTACTTCCTTCTTCTCCTGCTGCAATATTGCCAAATTCTTCTTTATAAGATTCTTCTCCAGCAGGAGCCGGCTGTGCAGGTTACTGGAAACACACTCTGCATGGTAAGTTCCTGCAGCCTCCTCCTCCCATTTCTACTTACAGGTCCCATTAACCTGACATGTACCCTGATTCCTGTGAAGACCTAATACAATCCACCAGAATACATCCATGACAGCTGTACAAACAGCAAATAGCCATTTCATGGAAGAAGAAATTTGTGCTGCAGTCCAAACACCAAAAGGGTCCATGTTTTTCCAAAAGAAACAGGGATCTCCATCTACTCATGACAGCCCATGCATTGGAACAATACCAATTAGTAGGGTGCAACTACAATCAGGGTAGTCATTAGAACCAAAGGGAGGGCACTCTATCCTCATGTTACACCTCACTTAGCTCTGTAAAACCCTGCCTGAGCCCCACAGGCCCAGTACAACATATTAACCTTCTGATGATCTTAATCACTTGTCTGTTTAGAGGCTCCTGAGGATGCCTGGAGAACACTGGCAGTGGTAACAGTCTCCTAGAGACCTAGGAAAACTGAGTCCAAAAATCCAAGGGACACTGATGCCTAAAAAGCATAAAGTATAGAACCAGACCTGCAGTCTCCCGACCAGAAACAAAGGAAGGCAGAAATGGCCATTTCACAAGTGTTGGCCTCCCAGACAAGTACTTACCGATAGAAATTTATCTCCTTCATGAGCTCCTGCTTGTTCTCTCGGGCCTCCATGTTCTTGTTCTCTAATTCATGTAGGAATGTCATGATCTCCTTCTCCTTTAATTTCAGTTCTTTATAGTGTCCATTTGGCCTGTGGTAGGGCCTGGCCCCAGGAAGACAGAACTCCATAAACTTAGGCTTTTAGTAACACATGAACTCAGGCTGGGTCCTGGACTACTGCAGCCATGGAAACCACACACTGCATTCTAAATGCTGGGATTTTCTTAACCTTGGGAAACTGGCTATCCTGGCCCCTGAACACCAGAAGCTAGGCATCTAGATTGAGGGTGCCCTGGCTCCCTGCGTTCGTTACTCAGTAGGTCTGAAGGGCAGACTAAGCAGTTATGTTCTCAGGGGTCTAGGCTACAGGTCTTTACCCACCAAACAGCTGTGATGGTGTTTCCCCTGTTTCCATAAAAGGGATTCTAAATCCTGGATACCTAATACTGTAGAGACAGTTATTATATATAATTCTGGAGATGAGTCCAGACATCACCACAGATTTATAATCTGCCCCAAAAATACAAAAGTACTAACACATGTGACAACATAGTCAAAGTGCAATGCTATTTAAAGTGGGGACTACCAGGCCTCAGGACCCACCTCACCTGGATACTCTTAGGTAAGTAAATCCTCAGGCCAAAACACCTACCCCTAGATTCCAAATTGTGGAGAGAAATAAAAACATACAAAACATATTCACAGGTCTGTACCTGTGCATGCACATAGACTCACAGACTTAGACCTATACACAGGATGGAGAAACAAAGAGTGAGTGAATGAAAGAGAAAGAGAGACAGAGACAAAGGGAACACAATGAGAGGTAGAGTAATGCATGCAACAATACTGCCTCAGAGTATAAGGCACACAGACAAACAGGAACAGGCATGAACTTCAGGCATTCTAATCAAGCACTGAGAAGAACCATGTGGGACCAGGCCCCTCCAGCTGCTACCTGGAGGTTCCAACACTCAGTCACCTTCGAAACAAGTAAAAACACAACTACAAACTCCCATCACCTAGCAACCTCCTGTCAAAGGCTTTCCAAATGAACCCTAGGAAATCATCACTGCCTCTATCCCTGAGTTCTTCACTCAGACTCCAAGTTCCTCTTTTCAAGTGGAGGGAGCAGAAGAGTCTATTTCCCTTCTCGCTCCTGACAAAACTTCAGGTGTGGCCACTCCTCTAAGTATTTAGGGGCATGAAGTGAGGCCCAATTATGTTCTGGTGATATAGCTTCCCAGAACCCACCCCTTTAAAAGCATAAGATGAAGGAGGCATTGCAGACCCCGGAATGACACCACAGGTATGGAGCAACGTATACCTCTTGTTCATGGATCCCTCGGTCACATAGATCAGGCGATCTCTCAGCTCATTTGTCTCCTGGGTAGTGAGCTGGATCTCTTTGATCAGCTCGTTCTCTTCCTTCTCAAACTGCTCCTTGCTCATGACAGGTATAGGGGATGATGTCTGTCTGTGAGCCACTGTAGGTACATGAATACAAGAATACTTGATGTGAGAATGCAAAGAGTGTGGACTTACCAAAGAGAAGGAAAAAGGCCTGTAACCTAGTGACACCACCAAGAGATTGGTCCCAGCATGAGATTTCTTCTGAGTGGATCTCAGTTCTACCATCACTCTAGAGAGATCAGGTGATGTAAGTAGCCAGATGTATCCTCATTCCCCCTTAAACGTGCTTATGAGGACCAGAGAGATGTCTTCTTCAGGGTACAACTTGGCTTCAGAGCCCTGAGCCCTGTGGTTTCACAAGTCAGACTACAAATTCACTATCAAAAGTATTTGAGATCTTGGAGATGCTCAGATATCCAACCTGTTACTCTAAGCCAAGGAATTGGCTTAATAAGTCAGGCAGGGGGAGAATATGTTCATCACAATGATCAACTTCCCCCCTGAAACACAAAACATCCCAGAAATAAATATAGAATCCCCCTCTGGGTCTATCAACTGCTTGTTCTTTGTTTACAGTATAGAAATGGCTGCCACCCACAATTGGTGATAAAGAAAGGTAAGGTAGGAACTGTCACAAACAGGGGGTCAGAGTAGTTCTGAGAACATGACATCATGGTCTGGAGCACCATTCTCTCCCTGTGACTAATGTCAGATAACTACAGGAGCTAAAAGAAGCCTTGGACTGAAGTGCAGGTATTCCCTCCCTCAAACTGGCATAGCTTAGACCTGCTGTCACTCCTGATGGTCTCATTCTGTCCCTAAGTAACACCCACAATACCCAGTGCAAGTCAAGACTTGAAGTTCATAGCCTAACAGCTTTGACCTTGCCAACTCCTGCCTTAGGGGATGGAAAAGTACTGTTCTGAAATCCTTGATGATTCAAGAATTGTGATAACCATGGAAGTTTTTTTGCTACCCAGAGTCTCCAGTTCCACATTACTAGAAAGGCCAGCTCAGGCCACCCCTACCAGGAAGCTCAACATCCACTTCCCTTTCAGGACTTACTGCTCATTCGCCAAGTCCACCTCCTTCGTCCTTCATTACTCTCAGATGGAAGGCCAGCATCCTTCCTCCCCTCTCTGGTCTCTCTCCCATCCACATTGGTTCTCTGAAAAAGTCTACCAAGTCGGGCAAGCAGGGCCATCACTGCAATGTCCAGTCTCTGACTGAGAAATCTCAGACAGCTTGTTGTAACTACAACACTGGTGACATCACAGAGGTTGCTTAGAACTCTCCAGGAGACAATAGAATGTCCAAGAAGGGACTGCTGATGTCATGGACTACATAAAGCCTTTGGTTCCCTGCTAATGTTCTCCCTGTACTGACAGGAAGCTGAGCTGCTCTTTCCTGGGGCATAGCCATTGAGCACATCCTCCTTCCAAAGCCAGGGTTTGCTCTAGGCTTCATTGGCCACACCTAAGTAATTCCTATGTATCTAACTCTGTGTTTCCTTTCCAAACCCTTCTCAGAAATATCTCATCCTACCTTAAATTTTCCTCAATCAGCAATAGGAGCCATTAAAACTTAGTGAGAAATCATACCAGTTTGAATATGCAGCCAAAATCTACTCCTGTCTAATCATATACAGGTGCATGAAATCTCATCCATGCTGAGCCTTCAGGGCTGGTTGCAGTGTGGGTGTGTGTTAGGGACCACACTCATGAAGCCTTGTGTTTAGCATTTGAAATTTGCCTCAAGATCTCTTAGGAGGGAGACATGCAGTCATCATGCTTCTGACAACATTCTAGAGATCTTTTGGCAAAGGAAACTGAAATATGGAGCCACCAATGTGTGACCATCAGATTGTGTGGGGGCTTTTCTCATTGCACCAATCTCACCGATCAGTATTGCTTATAGCCCTCTGTGTGCTAGACCATGAGTTTCTGTATGAAATAAATAATATATTCAACAGAGGTGCAGATGTGCAGGCAGAAAGTATAGGGTAATACTATAGACATAGGTTAGTTGACTGGGCAAGGTCCTAGCATCTTGTATTTGGGTTCATGTTTGGCCCCACAAACCACACAAAACCCAATTTCCGTCAAACATGAATGATTCATTAAATGCAGACCCTAAAGTTGATTGATCAGAACCATTGCTCAGGATTTGTGCCGGAGCTATAGCTCAAAAAATCTATCTTTGTTAACTTATAAAGACAGAAAACAAAAACCCAAAAACCAAACCAACCAAACAAACAAAAACAAATGAAAAAACAAAATTAGTTCATTTAAAGTTAGGGAAGTATCCAGTGCTCTGTTTGGATCAGGCCGTTTTAGATATAACTGCATATTGACCCTTAATTTGAGGGGTCCCATGGAATGGTTTATGTACCATTGTAAGATTAACAAACCTCATACAGAACACAACAGAATGTGGACACCATGACTTTGTTGAGTCAAGTTGTTTTCTCTGTTGATGATTGGCTGTCATATGACAGCAACTATCTGAAATAGGGGGCAGACATAGAAATCAATGACTTTTGCTATACTGTGCTGTACATGCCTTAGCATTAGATTATCCAGGTCTCTCACAATGACTAGTTATGTTTCCACAGTACTTGGAGGCCCCACTTGGAAGCTCAAATATAGGAAAGTGGAAGCAGAATTGTCTGAGCTCAAGGTTAACTTGGTCCACATGGGGTATTTGAGACCCTGTTTCAGAAAACAACACTGAATCACACGCTACATCAAAGGCCTCACTTACCAAGTCTTTTCTATTATAAAGAACTTACCATTCTCTCCCTTCCAGTCTTTCTTTCTGGGAAGATGGAGAAGTGAGAATGATCTTTCCATTCTAAGGACTATGTTCTCTGTTTCCCTTAGCCCACATTAGGAAAAAATGAAAGTGAGTATCATCATCTGAACAACTGATTAATATCCACTGCTGGTAGCGTGATACAGTGCTGATGACAATCTTAGCTTCCTTTAGTGTTGCTGACCCAGCAGGAAGTATTAAGTGCTGAGGCCAAAGCTCAGAGAATCTTTCAAGGGGCTAGACAGAAGCCATCAGAGACTCTCCACATCCTTGTCCTGAGATGAAATCCAGGAACACAATGTGAACTTGGTGGCCAATTTACCATACATCAAACTTCTACCTCCACCTTTCTATGTTCAGTACAGGAAAGTGTGCATGCACCTCCATGCCAGATTGATCTTGATATATGTCCCAGGGCGCAGACTTTTTAGAGAGTTGGTTGTAGTCAAGCAGTTGGTGCCCTCAGTAAGATGTGAAGACTATCAATAATAAGTGACCACACTGTATTTGTTTAAACATTAGTTGAAAATTGAGCATAACTTAGGAATTGGACACCAGCTCTGTGTCCTGGTCTTTTTGTGCCTATATCTGGCTCAAAAGGAAGGTGGGAGTACAACTTGGGTTTCTCTGCATGGATAGAGTGAGTTGAAATCGGCACCGACCAGTCTGAGCAACTGTGCTGAGGCCCCTTATTTCACGTAAAAAACACACTCTCTGTCCTCCTTCCAAAGAGCTCCTGTTGAGGCCATGGACCTTGTATAAACATGCTAACATCATGTAGACACCTTTCCTAATAATAAAAAGTTCTCTCTGGTAAGGCTTGCCCCCTTACCATATCTGTAGGAAATTTGTTTCATGGAAGCAGTCAGTCTATTTCATGCTGTTGCTGTAATAAGCTTCCAAATTGTGATTGTTTATATACTCTTGTACCAGAGAGTGGCGCCATTTGATGGGGTAGCATTGTTGGAATAGGTGTGACCTGTTTGCAGTAGGCATGTCACTGTGTGTGTGGGCTTAATACTCTCATCCTAGGTGCCTGGAAATGGGTCTTTTACTAGCAGCCTTTGGGTGAAGATGTGGAACTCTCAGCTCTGCTCTTGCCATGCCTGTGTGAATGCTGTCATGCTTGATGATAATTGACTGAGCCTCTGAACATGTAAGCCCGCCCCAATGAAATGTTTTTATAAGTCTTGCCCTAGTCATAGTGTCTGTTCCCAGCAGTAAAACCATAACTAAGTCAGATGTTGGGACAGCCATTGAGGGAGGGGGCAAGCATGCGGCTGCTTGAGCGAGTTTGCAAGCTACTCCCCCAGTGCACTACCCCTGTCCTGGCCCGCCTCTGCTTGAGCTCTTGCTAAGCTGAGGGAGCTGCCATTTGCTGAGTGAGAGGTGCTGCCCCATGGCCAGAGTTGGAGCTAGCAAGCAAGATTGAAGCAAGCAAGAGTGAGTGAGTAATCACAGCAGGGAGATGTGCCCAGAGGAAGGCTGCATGGCCATGATGGGCATGCTCTGCTCCTGGTGGGAAGTCCCAGCCATCGCACAATTCTGCTTGTTCTTTCACAAGGCGTTATGCCTGCTCAACTTCGAGATCGAGGAGTTAGAGGCAGCTCTTCACAGAGATGACTTGGTATTTATCAGTGATCTGATTGCCTGCCTGCTTCAAGGCTGCTATTAGCGAAGAGGTATCACGTCTCAGACATTCCACAGCTACTTGGAAGATATTGTTAACTAAGGTTGTGAGCTTGAAGAAGGAAAGCCCAATCCTCTGAGAGATCCCAGTTTTCAAACCTTCCTCTGCGTACATGAGTAGAGATCCTGCATCTCCTCTGTGATTACCCGCTTGTTGCAGATGATGTCTTTGATCTTCTCAAGGGTCTGGATGCAGACAGTCTCCGAGTTGAACCTCTAGGTGAAGACAATTCAGGTGCACTGTACTGGTACTTCTATGGGACACAAATGTACAAAGAAGACTTAGTACATGGAAGGTCCAATGGAGAACTCTCCTTGAGCAGGGAAAGTGAAAGGCAAAAAAAAAAAAAAAAAAAAAAATGTCTCAAATGTTCCTGGAAAATCAGACAAAAGAAGAGGAAGGCCTGCAAAACGAAAAAAAATTACAGGAGGAGATTATATCCAGTGAAAAGCAGGAAGAAAACTCCTTGACATCTGACCTACACAAAAGAAATGGATCCGGAGGGGCAGGCCAAGGTACTTGGTGGATCCTGTGTCTAACAGAAGAATGGAGACAGGTTACTGAGAGCTTCCTGAGAGCCGACCTCTCTCCAAGAGCAGCAACTCTACAAGCTCCTTAGCAGGACTTCCTGCTTGAAATCTGCAACATGATTGCTCACAAGGGAAATCGTCCACAGGGCACAAAGCCAGAGCTGCAACACAGGTTTATATCTGTCCACCTGCCCATCCAATTCATCAAGCTAGAGGAAACTCCCATGCTCACCAAGATAGAAAAACAGAAGCACAGGTGGGAGGAGGAGGAACGACCGATCTTTCTTGCAGTGCAGAAGAAGGAGCAAGATCAGATGTTAAAGGAGGAGAGAATGCAGGAAAAGGAGGAAAAAGGTCAAGGCAGTGGAAGTCTGGGCTAAGAGGAGAAAGCTCAGGGAAGAATGAGCATGGCTATTGGCTAAAGGCAAGGAGCTACCCCCAGAACTTTCCCATTTGGATCTGAATTCTCCTATGAGGGAATGGAAGAATACCAAGGACCTCTTTGAATTGGATGATGATTTCACAGCCATGTAAAAGTTCTAGATGTGGCGAAGGCTCACAAGGATTCCTGGCCCTTCTTGGAACCTGTGAAATAATCTTATGCCCCCAACTATTACCAGATTATTAAGACCCCCATGGATATTTCAAACATGGAGAAGAAATTAAATGGAGGTTCATAGTTTACCAAGGAGCAATTTGTAAATGTCACGAAGACCATGTTCAAAAATTGCCGAAAATACAATGGTGACAGTAATGAATATACCAAGATGTCTGACAATTTAGAGCAGTGTTTCCATCGGGCCATGACAAAACACTTTCCTGGTGAAGATGGAGACACAGATGAAGAATTTTGGATCAAAGAGGATGAAAAATGCTAAAAAAGAAGGAGTCAGTCTGGTAGAAATAGTGGAAGCCATGTTTGGACTCTCTCAAGAAACACAGAAGTGTACAGCAGGAAACACCCACCAGTAAAGAATGGGGGAAAATCATTGCCCGCAGCACACTGAGCTGCCTCCTCAGGGGACAATCAGAGCAGCAGTTCCATACAACTCCCTCCAGAGGTCGGCACATCAAATGGCCAAGGCTTTTCTTGCCCCCTGCATTGTGGTAGGGTGCCTAGCCACGCATCCCTTTTAAACCAGATGAAGCCAGCAGCACCAGGAATGTTTGGCTCTCTTCAAGGATCAGAATCCATCAACTTACATGGCTCCTCTCGAATTCCAGAGGTGCCCCCAGAGGAGCCCTTGCAACACCCAACCTTTGCTATACAGTCTCCAGTTGGAATTAGCAACCATTGGCGATCCCTGCTCAGTGCTTCAGACCTTTCCAATATGGTGTCACATGTCCCATCCTTACAGCTTGGGCAGATGAATTGTCCCAGTCAAGTTGGAAACATGTATCCACCAGCTCCATTCCAGGCAGGATTTATTCCTTCTAGGCATGGTGGGACTCCAACCCGATCCCAGATTTTCCTGAAAGGTCTGAAATTCCTCCCGGTCATATTTATCATTCATACAAGTATCTAAATCGAGGACACCCTGCTGTTTGGAATGGGAACCATGGTCCTGTAAACCCTGGATGTTTGGGGCCAGTTGAGAAGCCCCACCTGGGTCCAGGACCCTCTCACCACCCTCATACCATTGGTCATGTGATGGATGGCCGAGTGATGAGACAACCTATCCCACCAAACCAGTGGAATAAACAGTCAAGCTTTCTACCTCATGGTGTTCCTTCCTCAGGGTATATGCAGCCACCCTGTAAGTCTGATGGACATGGTTTGCAGACACCTCCAACTCCAGCACCAAGTCCTGGATTCAGAGGGCCCTCCCAGATGCCCTGGGGGGCACAAGTAGGGGAATCCATGATGGACAGCCCTGAAATGATTGCCATGAAGCAGCTCCCCTCCGGTCTTTCCCCCAGGTATGCCTTACCACCCCCCTCCAGCGCACTCCTCCCCAATAACTGGTCCCTCTCCAAAGGTAGCTCATTCGTCATCAGTATGTGTGTCAGAGCCCTAGAATGCATTGGACAACCCTGGGAGTACACAGGAGATGACTGAAACACAAGAGCCTGAGGAAGACCCAGAGCCTTTGCCTGGACATGAAGAGAAAGCAGCAAGCATTTGTTCTTCAGAGGGGGTATACCTCAAACAACTACTTCACCCTGCACCTCCCTTGCAAGCCAGCGGTACCAGGCAAAGCTCACCACAAGAAAGGGAAACAGAGGACCTCCGACTCAATAGTGATGCTTCAGACTCTGCAGACACTTCTAACACATCAAAGAACAAGAACACCTGGCCTTTGGACAATAGCTACAGCAGCCCAGCTGTGCAAGGCTGTTTGAGAGTCTTCTCCATAGTGGCAGAGATGGGGAATCTACCTGAAAATGAGGTCCTTGGTGAAGCATCTCCCTGTAGTTCAGAGGGGAAGGGCATTGATGGTAGTGATCCAGAAAAGCCAATCTGCCCCAGGGGTAAAACATTGCAAGAAGCCATGCTATGCATAGGACCGAATGCTACTACATCTCTTTGCACAGATCCCGGTTGGATGGCAGGCAAGGTGAACCAGTTTTCTCCCTTATACATGCCTGGCATAGAATACTCTAACTCAGCTACACAGTACTCTATGAGTCCAAGTTTGCAAGGCTTGGGCTCTATGATGGGAGGAAAGTCCTCAGGATCACAGCCTCAGTCCTTTCCTCCCAGGGGGTTCCAGGATAATGGTCCCCAACCTGGACTCTTTCCTAGGTACCATCCTCAGCAAGGAATGAGATATACCTACCAGCCTTCTTCTCTGCCTTCCTACCACCCCTATCAGAGGACTCCTCATTATACATGTCCACAGGGCTTTTCTGATTGGCAGAGATCTCTCCCTTCCCAGAGAAGCCCAAGTGGACCCCCAGGGAGTCACCCTCCATGCTCCCTCTTCCCAGAGAAGAATGTCCTGTCTAGTCTGCAAGGTTGTGAGACACTAAATTCTGCCTTAACTCCTCCAACTCAAATGGATGCAGTGACTGCTAAGGTTGTTCCTCCTGATGGACACAATTCTGGTCCAGAAGAAGAAAAGATTGATGAATCTGTGGAGAGGCCAGAGAGTCCCCAAATATTCTAGATCTCGACAACCATGGTGCAGCTCCCAAGTGGCAGAACTCACTGTCAACCAGTGTCTATCTTTATGGAACTCCACCACCATCACTGAGTTCAGGAATGACTTTTGGTTCATCTGCTTTCCCACCCCACAGTGTGATGCTGCAGACAGGGTCTCCATACACTCCTCAGTGATCAGCCAGTCATTTTCACCCCAGGGCATACCCATCCTCTGTGCCTGCCCATCCACATCCCCACCCAGTAGCCACCCAACCCAATGGCCTCTCTCCAGAGCGTTCCCTCAACTTCTGTCACAAAGAGGGCCTAGGTCACTTTCAGGCTTCGATGATGGAGTAGACTGGCACTTGAAGCAGATTAAGAGGCACATTTCAAGAAGTACACAGACCAACGGGATTTCAAATGCATCCAGTCCAGTCACAGTCCTTATTCCAAAAGACCTGGGCGCCTGTGGAGTCACCAGAACAGTTGCTGACTCGTAAAATCCCAATACTTCCTTTGGATCAGAGCTAGTCTAGGGAGGACCTAAGCCCTAAGGAAATGGACGGCTGCTTGTGGAGACCATAAGTCAGGCCTGGCGGATTTGGAGGAATGAATGCTGTACATCTCTGTCCTGTCTTCCGGTTCCACCTCTTCACTGTAAATCAAGCCTTCCTCAGAGCTGAACAGTATAAGCCTTAGGGTCACACTCTTTAGATGAATGGCTGGCCTGTAGCTGGGATCATCTGCACAGCTGACAAACTTACCCACAGCAATATACCTGGAGTTCTTGCTGGCTTCTCCAAATCCCAAGACTCTTGTCCAGGGAAAATCAATTTAAACTTGGGTGGAGTGTACATGTAATGCTGGAGTGGTGCCTTTAAACTTTCATGAGCAGCTAATCTCAGGTATATATTTGGTGAAGGGACTACTTTAGTATTAATAGTTTTGGAGCTGGTCCAGTTTACAGAAGTTTCATGTTGCCAAATTAAAATTATTATTTTTTTTGTGGTGACTGTATTTTATATATAGTGGGACAGTCAGGTGGGTACATGGAGGAGTTGGGAGTCCTTCCCAGATACGGCCAGCATAGTGTACTGGAAGATTCTCTGTCTTTGTACAGTCAGGTCTCACTGAATGCCTGAGGAACTTGGAGAAGAGACCCTGAAGACTGCAGCTTATATATGACACTTAACTTGTTTCCTCTGCAGCTGGCCTTGGAGACAACATGTCAGCCTCAGCATTCATTTCACAGTTGATTGGACGGTGCTGTCATGGGGCTTTACTGGGTGTTGCAGCCATAGGACAGGTTGCTCTCACTCTGGTGGCCTAAGTTCTGGACTTGGGAAAGCATGTCCCTTCCTGCTTTCCACCAGCTCTACCAGATAGTTGTAAGCCAGGAATTTGGACTCTAGAGTGTTTTACTTATTAGAAGATAAAGTGGCTTCTTCATGGGCCTGGCAGGCCTGTGATCTAGAAGGCATCAAACAATGCTTTCTAGCACAAATCACATTTTGTGAAAGTGACTACTCAGGTTTGTTATGTATGTTAGTCTAAAGAAAAAAATTGCACAGGTTTGAAAAAAAAAAGACAGAAGTTGGTACCAGGGAATGGGGCATTGCTGGGATAGGCCTGACCATGCTTTCATTTGAAAGACTGTGGATTTGGTGACTTTGGATTTGGAACACAGAGGAATGCTTTAAAAGTGGCTTAATGGGTCATCCTAGTAGGAATATGGAAGACTTTGTTGATGGGAGTAATTTGAACTTTGTTGACCTGGCCCAAGAGATTTCAAAGGAGAAGAATTTCAGAATGTGGCAGAAAGACTGTTTTGTGGTATTTTGGTGAAGAATGTGGCTACTTTTTGCCCTAGACTGAAAAGTCTGCCTGAGACTAAGGTGAAGAGCCTCAGATTAATTGCATTGACAAGGGAAGTTTCAAAAAAAGCCCAGAGGAGACTTTGTTCTCTGGTTAAGTCTTAGGAAGACAAATTTGAACAAGCATAGCAAGCTTTGAAAGGAAAAATATAAAATACATGGTTTGAGTATTAAAGGGTTAACAGGAAGTGAAATGGAGCAGAATCCTGTGTTCTATGAGATAACAGATTAAGGGAGTGGGACCTTGTGGTAAGACTCTACCCAGCTAAATTTAAATTCAGGCCTGGTGGTGCATACCTTTAATCCCAGGAGGCAGGCATATTGATCTATGCTGGTCAAAGTCCATCTACAGGGCAAGAACCAGGATAGCCAGGCTTAGGCAGGGAAGTATTTGGAAAACAAAGGCAGTGATAATGTAATATTACAAGGGGGTGATGTTCTAGTTCCTCTAAGCAGCAGAACTCGGCACCTTCAGCCATGTGGCTCTGGCTCTAGTTAGGAATGGAAGGAACTACGAGGACAATTGATGCTGGTTAGTTGGAGCTAAGAAATTAGCAATGATTAAGAAGAGACCAGCATCACTGAGGTAAAATTTGGGAATTGTTTTATGGGAGCACAAAGATGCTATGTTCTGGAGACAGTCCAGGTTGTACTTCATGTGCCTTCTTGACTTGGTAATATGGAAGTGTCACCCAGGTTGCACTGGTTTTGAAGGCATGAGGTATCATGAAGAACAGCTGAGGCTTGGCATTGTGAGAGATCATGGAACACCATTGGAGAAGGTGTAGCCTCAGCTGTAGTTGATGGCCCAGGACTGAGGGTGTCATGAAAAGGATTTGAGGCTTGGCACCATGAAGAGAGCCTATGAGAGGCTATTGGTGAAGCCTAGTTGGAGTGCAACAACCTTGTATATTGGATTTGTCAGTAACATGAGATGATCACCAAGAACAGCAGCTGTAGTGGAGTGGATCAACCTGAGCTTAGAGTGCTATTGAGGGCAGAGGTGGAGAAGTGATGCCAGCCCTTAAGAGGAGCCAAAAAGATCAAGTGGAATCCCAGACACTGCAACAAGCAGCTGTAACATTGAAATTACCTTGAAGACTCAAAGATGTTAAAGATGCCAGAGCCATGATATACATGCTAAGGAAAGCTGCTAACAGGGAGTTGAACCAACCCAGGTTAACACAGTTTGTTGCAGTCAACAAAGATGAAAAGGGAGTGGAGATCTGAAGACCACTTTGACATGATGGAGATGCAGAGTTTGGAGTTTACCCAGCTGGTTTCCCGTCTTTCTTTGGGGAATTAAATTTAAGTGATTGGATGAATCACAAAAGAGGCCTTGAACTCTGGACTTTTACTATTGTTGAGACAGCTATGGACTATGAGGATTTTAAAAGTTGAACTAAATGCATTTTGCATTATGTAATGTTTAAGTATGGCCCCCATAGACTCATGTGTTTGAACAAATCTATGGGGGCCAGGGATTGGAAATTGATAGTTTGTATATTCTTGCACTAGGGAGTGGCACCATTTGGAGGTGTGGGCTTTTGGAATAGGTGTGACCTGGTTCAGTAAGTTTGTCACTGTGGATGTGGGCTTAATACTCTCACCTTAGGTGCCTGGAAGTCAGTCTTCCACCTGCAGCCTTTGGATGAAGATGTAGAACTCTCAGCTCTGTTTGTGCCATGCTCCCACCTTGAAGATAATGGACTGAACCTCTGACCTACAATCCAGCGCCATTGAAATGTTGTTTTTATAAGACTTGCCTTGGTCATGGTGTCTGTTCACAGCAGTAAAACCCTAACGAAGAAACCAGTCATTTATGTAAAACAAAATGAAACAAAATCTTGACTCAGAGCAGGGTTATGCCGGCCATGTACACTGTTATGTTCTGTATATGAGGTTTGTTAACCTTATAAATTTCCACATCTATATGTTTCATATAAGACCTTTCAAATTCAAGATCAATATGAACTGTTATGTTTAAATCGGCTTGAGTAAGGGCAGCATTTCTAGCCCCTGTTCATGAGCTCTTTATTATGTTTTCATGGAGCTGGCCCTAAGAAATATCTAGCATACAGTTTTCAGCTGTTGCCCTGGATGTTCAGTTATGGGGTGTGCATTCAATAAACCTTCCCTGTTTAACTGAATTCAGTGTTTCTGTGGTTTGTTTGTTGACCCTTGGACAGAAACACTTCCATTCAACAGCACATAGGACACTGAGCCAAGGTCAAGAATGGTGATATCTTGCCATGAATTATGTGAGAAGGGGGAAGGGGAATTTATCCCTTATGATAAGGATCAGGGATGGCTTGGTGTTTTTTAGGTTTCTATTTGCCATGTGAAACAGCTTCAAGAACCCATTTCTAATGTCCTTGGAATCATGTGTTTCCATGATGATGCACTCAGACATGCCTGGAAACTACCAGGATACTTGTCAGAGAGCTTGATTTCTATAAGGGAGGGAATATGGTTAATTTATACTGCAGGATATTTGATCACATTGTAAACCCCAAGATTGTGTTAATTTCTGAAAGAAAAAAAGAATAAAAAACTTTTTATGGTGTAGCTCAGCCCTAGCACAGACCTGTAATCCAAGAGCTTTCTGTTCAGTGTACATTTTTGTCCTATGGCTCATCCCTATCTCACACATTTATTGCAAAGCAAAATAAAGTCAACACCACTTCCAGAAGTAGAACAACCTACCAGTTGATAGGGAATGAATATAACTAAACAGAAGAATGGCCTTTTTTGGGGGTGGCGTGCAGGGGGATTGAGACAGGGTTTCTCTGTATAGCCCTAGCTGTCCTGGAACTTGTTCTGTAGGCCAGGCTGGCCTCAAACTCTGAAATCTGCCTCCCATGTGCTGGGATTAAAGGCATGTACCACTACTGTCTGGCCTCAGAAAGAAGTACTTTAAGTTGAAGGATATTTAAGACAGTGTGGACAGGGATAAAGAATGCTTTCCTACTGGGAGTTCATCAGGGTAGGAGGGTCAGCTAGGTGCTTTCCCTGACACTATGAGCTGGGTACTGAGTCTTCACTGGTAAAAATTAAATGCCTGGAATATGTGTGTGTTTTAAAAATGTATTTATTAATCATTCCATTGGATTATATCTCACATAATATGCCACTTCCTGGTTACTCTCCACTAACCCCTCAAACTACAATCTGCACTCTCAGCCTCCACTCTGCCTGGATGAGGATTCTCCTTCACACCCCGTCCCTTTCTTGCCCTACTGATTGAGAAACACACTACACTGGATCATCAAACCTCCACAGGACCAAGGGCCTCTCCTCCCATTGCTTTCAGCTAGGCCATTCTCTGCTACAATGTATCTGCAGTTATAGATCCCTGGTTATACACTCCTGGGTTTGTGGTCTAGTGTGGTAGGGGTCTGGCCTTTCCCTCTCCTGTAGTCTGAAGAACTCACACTCCATGGAGGATGGACAATAGGTATGGTACAAGGGTAGCCAGCTTGTGTGTATTACTTGATATGTTTTTTTAAAATACCAAAGTCAGCATAGGGAAAAGTATATTTTTTAAAAAAATCATAAAATTAAGAAGATTTAGAAATGTCAAGTGGAAGCATTTAATATCAAACATCTTGAAATAATCTGTAAATGAGAACAAATTCATTGTTTCTTTGTAGTCCCAGGGAGGGTTTTGTCCACTCTAAGCAAAGGCTGTCTGCAATGAGAGCTGGGATCAGCTGGGATCAGCTGAGTTGGGGCCCTCAGACTCCTCAAGCTCCTGAGACTGCTTTTCCGTGTACCCTTCCAGCAGTTGGTCCGAGTGATGTTTTACCCTCCTCCCCTTTATAGTTAGGAGATTATCGAATGCTTTTGGAACAGAAAGTAGTATTTTGGCAGTTGTTTTCGTACAGGCTTTTGGAATCTATCAGAGTATCTTGACAGAAAGTGAGCTTCTTTCTCCTGAATGGAGATGGGAAAGAGATGCTCCTGTTGCATCCTCAGGAGATGTCAGGGGCTGTGTCTACACATATGCCATGGCAGTTTAAGAAGATTCCGTAGTCAGTCCAAAAGTTTAGGGAGTGAGGAAGTAAGGCCTTGGCACAGAGCCCGTGCTGAGGTAGCTGCAGCTCAGGCATAGGTTCTTTTCTGCATTTCACCAGCTCTTTAGTTTGGGTAGCTTAGCTTTTCAGTGCCCCAGTTCTTTGGTCTGCAAAACTGGGACAACTGTATCTTCTTTGTGTTCTTGTGAAGGTCAGAAAAATATGACAGCTCGCTGAGAGTCAGGGGTCGGAGGTATAGACACGAGCATTATTTATGCTTCTATTCTGGACCAACAAGCTAATACTGTAAACTTTGCAACTACTTTCAAATGATTCTCAGGCAGCACAGTCTCTCTCTCTCTCTCTCTCTCTCTCTCTCTCTCTCTCTCTCTCTCTCTCTCTCTCTCTCTCTCTCTCTCTCTCTCTCTTCCTCTCCCTCTCCCTCCCCCCCTCTCTTTCTCTCTTTCTGTTTTTAACTTCAAGGGAATATTCTAGACTTGGTGAGCTTATAATGACAGCATGAGTGGGGTGTGGTCTGGAGCATTGCCGTCTAAACCTGTGTTGATGACTTTGTGCTTTTAGGTACACCAAGCTTGGCTACGCAGGCAACACTGAACCACAGTTCATTATCCCGTCATGTAAGTAAAGCTCTCCCTTGGGTTCTCAAGGCTTGTGTTCCTCAGCTTTGAAAGCAGCCCAGTTCTGTGTATGAGGTGTCATAATGGTTTTAGTGTCATCTTGTAGACCATCACCCACTTTCTGGGAAGGGCTGCTTACTCTGAGCATTGCTATGGGAGGTGTTGTCACCTGGACTTCATTAGCAGCATGCTTGTTCTTGATCCCTTCAAACTCCTTTCTTTGTCATTGGCTTTCTAGTTTCACCTCTGGAGGCTACCAGGGGGCCTTTCATTGTTTTCTAAGTGTTCTAACTGCCTGGATCTGTCTCTCTAGTTTCTTAAGGCTGATCTGTAATCTTAAGGAAACACAGTTTCATGGCCTGGCTGAGTGTCAATCCCATGGCACCAGTCACTGTTGAAACACTTTTTGTTTGTTTGTTTGTGGCAATGAGAGAGGCCTATGATTACCCTTTCCATACCATTTAGAAGAGTTCTGTTTCTTTAACTATTCATCAGCCTAAGGTGGTGTACTTAGGTGTCATGCCTTGGGCAAGAGCTCACCCTACCTGTTCTTTATTGCCCCTGGGCATCTCTCTGGAGGGCTAGTTGGGCTTTAGAGGTAGACTTCTCTGGTTTGAATCCCAGAGACAGTTTGCCCAAGGGAAAAGGGAGCAGACCCCTATTTTGCTGAGGTCCTAGGACCCAGCTCAGAAGGAGAGCCTTGTTACAATGTATTCAGGTCAAGGTCAGGATCACTAGAAAGTGCACTCCAGATTCCTAGAGGAGATCTGTGCCAAGAGCTCCAGTTCCGTGCCTGCAGGAGAATGGCAGCTCTGGCTTTCTTGGGGTGTGCAGGTGCCACATGTGGGGTATGCCTGGCGATGGGTGTTATTGGTCTTCTGTGTCCTCATTTTAAATTCATAAAGTGGAATGTTGTCTGATAAGGATGCCTAACAAATAACAGACAAGGGGACTTAGTCAATAGAACCGTAACATGGTTCTAGAAGTCCAGAGTCCAAATTTAAGATGGTGCCTGGTGAAACATCTTTTTCTAGACTTACGGTGGGGCTGTCTTCTTTACCATTGTGTCTTCATGTCACCTTTGCTCTATGTGAGCCTGTGTGAGTATGAGAGAATTGGTGTCCCTTCCTATCAGGCTGCCACTCTAATTGCATTAGAACCCTGCCCTTGCAACCTTTGAAAATTCACTATGTTCATAAAAGTCCTGCCTCCAAATCCAGTGAAAATGGAAGCTGGGCCCCATTCTGTGGGGGCTTAGTTAGGCCCCTGACCTCTGACATCTGTACAGTGATCAGCCACTGAACTTCATTAGGGGGAGTGGTCGTTTCATGCTGAGTTGACAAATTGGGCTTTCTCATTTTTTTCAAAGCAGAGATTAGGTTTTTAACCTTGTTAAGTCCCTCATCTAGGAAGAACTGACAGTGTTCCCTTTGCTTTGCTGCCATCTGAAACTCAGCAGCGCCTGGTGGGCTGCACCACTTAACCTAACCTCATTCATGGAGGGAATTGAAGCCCCTTATTAACAGGAGTCAAAAGGCAGGCGAGCGCTCAGATGGGGGCAGTGAGAACCTCGGCAGTGGCGACAGCTAGAAGAGAATAAAGATGTCAGAGAATGGGGAGTCAAGGGCTGGGAATGTTAAAAACATATTTTATTTGTTTAAAATTTTACTTACTTATTTTTATGTGTATGGGTGTTTTGGAAAATATTAAATAGGAACAGCAAGGTCCCGAGTTATAAACCCAGCTACTCTCTGCCTGAGGTCTCCCCGCCTCTAGGCTAGCCTCTGTGTGGTGGTCTTCCTAGCTCCAGTTCTCCCACCTCAGAGCCACTCGTACCTTCTCAGCCATCCACTCCCTGTGGTTGGTGGTCCCAAATTCCAGTAAATCAAATCTCTAGTAATTAAATAGTCAGATTTATATATCAATAAATTCCCACTTCACAGGATGCCCGCACAATAATTTCAGAGCCATTGATGATACAAGCTGCCCCCTAGATAAGACAAGTTACCCCAATTATTCTATCCCTATATGATATTATAGCTACCTGTGGCTATTTAAAGCCACATGGAATCTGAATTGTCCCGTTCATCCTCCATCTTTCCCCTTCTCCTGTGTCACTCCCTGTTTTTGCAACTCTTAGCTCTGCCTCCCCTTTCCCTGTTCAACCACAGGCTTCTTGTTGTATTAATATTTAAATTAATTGAACAGGGAAAATTCTGCTACATAGGGGTGTTTGGCCTGCATGTACAGCTATCCATCATGTGTGTGCAGTGCCTGCAGAGTTCAGAAGAGGGCATTGGAGTCTCTGGGACTGGAGTTACAGATGGTTTTGAGCCAAAGTGTGGGTCTGGGACTTGAACCCAGGTTCTCTGGAAGAGGAGACAAGCTCTCAACTACTGAGCCATCGTTTCATCCTCATCTTTTTATTTTGTAATTTATGTGTGTTATGTTCATATTCATGTAAGTTTGTGCACTTGTGAGTGCAGAGCCCTGCACAGTCCAGAAGAGGATATCAAGTCCCTTGGAACTGGATTTATAGGCAGTTCTGAGCCAACTGAGATGGATGCTGAGAGACAAATTCAAATCCTCTGCAAGAGTGGTATGTGCTCTGAACCACTGGGCATCTCTCCAGTGCCAAACGACGGTACTGTTGGCTGCGATTCTTATGGGAGAGCCTTGCCAGAAACACAGTTGAAGATGTTAGGGCAGATGTGTGGGTGTCCAGGTAGGTGCAGGCCTCAGTCACCCTGGACCACTCACTCACCCACTGCTTGCTTTTGTGCTGAGAGGTTTCTGTTTGCAGAGGTCTCATTTACAAGACTGGTTTGAGGATGTGTGTGCTGAAGTGGCTTCAGGAGGGATGGATCTCGATCTGGCCTGGCTTGCACCAGACTCATGTCCCATAGTGCAGGAGAGAGAGAGAAAGAGGAAGAAGGGAGGAAGATATGAAGAGGAGTGGAGGGAGGGAAGGAGGGAAAGAGGGAGGGAGGGAGGGTGGGCATCAGGGCTGAAGCAAGCCTGTGATCCAAGGGTCTGCAGGCTGGCTGTGGACTTGGAGAGGTGAAAGCTGAGCCCATGCAGCCTGGCAGGAGATGGGATTGAGGTCTGGGTAATAGTCATGTGATAGACTGCATTGTCTTCCTAGGGATCCTCAATTTGCACAACAGGAATGCTTACAGGGTCCTGAGGGCTTCCATTGGGGCCTGGCTACTGGAACTATACTGTCAGTAGATCTGTCCAGGCCTCACTTGTGTCTGTCTGTTGAAGATTTTGTGTAGTCTTGGCCTCATTGTTTGAAGTTTATTATTTTTTTTTTCCTATTTTTGCTTTGAGGTTGTTGTGCAAGGCTTAGGCTGAGGAGAGTGGTGTGAGCACCACAGTAAAGAGAGAGGGCAGTGAACAGAGAGTGTGAACTGCACAGTGACTAGGGCGGGGTTGAGGGGGCGAGTTCCCTGTGCTCACTGCATCCTGGGGAGTTGCCAACAGCTCAGACTAGGTGCATTCTGGGATGAGGGCTTCCCAGCAGAGGGGCCTGAGGTAGCATCTGCTGCTGTTCTTTCTTTAACTGGATCTTACTGTGTAGCCCTGGCTGGCCTGGACCTCTCCATGCCTCTAGCTCACATAGCTTTACCTGCCTCTGCTCTCCTGATGCTGAGATTAAAGATGTGTACTCTTACTCCTGGCCTGTTATTTTTAATGCAATGAAATTAAATATAGCCTTAATATTTTGGCTTGTTTAATTAAATGAAAGAGAAAATACAGGAAAGCTCCCGGATCCCACCCACAAAAGCACACTAACATTTCCTCTTCCTGTTAAGTAAACACATACAGTCAGGTGCTCCATAAGGAAGTGCTGGCCAGCGCTGGCCTGAACTGGACACAGGCTTTGGAATGTTTTAGTTGGTGTAAGTGAACTTGCTTGCTATGCTGTCACCTGAAGAGAGGTTCACAGATGACAGCTGTCTGTGATGACACCTTTCGGGCTCAGTCTCAGCCCCTCCTTCCTGTTCCTTCCTCTGGTGGATATTTTCTGCCTAGATTCTAGTGTTATGTTTCAGCGTTATGTCCTATGTATAAAGGTCCACTGTGCTGTGAATCTTTAAAGCAATTTCGTACAACATTTCAGCATTATCTTAAGAAAACCTCTTCAGTGCTGGCTTTAGTTTCTATAACTGCTAATGTATGCAGTTCTGAAGCCAAGTCTAGTGAGACTATAAAACTTAGTCTCCTTTTGTAGGCTCCTCTTGCTTCAGCTTCCCCATGCTGGAATTACAGACATAGGTCATTAGGTCCAGCTAACATTTTAGCAACACAAATATTTTCCAGTTTTTCTATTATACAGAACGGGTGGCCTTGCCCACCTGCCCGAGCAGGGATCCGAGCTGCTCTGGTTGTGTGGCTGCTCTGCAGCTGGCTTCTCAGGAATCCAGTATTGGTCTCTGCCCACTGGCAACTCCAGCGAATGTAAAGTTACTTGACTTTTAGAATTTGATTTCTATGCTTAGCGGTAAACCTGAGCATCGTTCCTTAGCTGTTCATGCCTTTTTCCATTTTTTAAGATTGCATTTTTGGCAAGTTTTGTGTTGTGGGGACACTAGGCATCATGTACCGATTTGTTACAGCTATTATTCCTATTTTTGTGATTATTTGTTTATTTTTGTGGTGTTTGTACTAACCACTGAGATTCCTAGTGCACTGTGACATTCTTAAAGTGTGAAATTTTAAATTTGATAGAGTCAAACATTTCAATATTTTTCAGCTCATCATGTTGCTATTTTTAAAAGTGTACTCCAATTCCAAAGGAATTGTGTATTTTCTGAATTAAGTTTTGAATTTGTGTGAAAGATAGCTAGCTGATTTTATTTCTAAGTCTAGGCCAGTTCCCCCCCTGTTCCGCACAAGTGATCAACAAGTGCACTCCCATTTGACACTCCTTTTCTGTCACACCGTGGTCACATTTATGCTTGGCAATATTGTTCTGGATACAGGATTTTACCAAATAGCTCAGAACTGTTAATCTTCTGCCTCAGGCTCCAGAGTGCTGGGCTTACAGATGTGAGGCACCATGCCTGCCCATGCTTAGGAACATTTGGTCTTTATTTTCTTCATTGATGTGTTTACCTGTCTCTGCTCCAGGAATGCAGTTTGAACCCCATTTTGTGTTATACAGTTTTCTCTAGTGGGTTTGATGTTCTCCCTCCCTCCCTCCCTCCCTCCCTCCCTCCCTCCCTCCCTCCCTTCCTTCCTTCCTTCCTTCCTTCCTTCTTTCCTTCCTTCCTTCTTTCCTTCCTTCCTTCCTCCCTTCCTCCCTCCCTCCCTCCCTCCCTCCCTCCCTCCCTCCCTTCCTCCCTACTTCCTTCCTCTCTCCTTCCTTCCTCTCTCTTCTCCTTCCTTCCTTCCTTCCTTCCTTCCTTCCTTCCTTCCTTCCTTCCTTCCTTCCTTCCTCCCTCCCTCCTTCCCTCCCTCCCTTCCTCCTTCCTTCCTTCCTTCCTCCCTCCCTCCCTTCCTTCCTCCTTCCTTCCTTTCTTCCTTCTTTCCTCCTTCCCTCCTTCTCTCCCTCCCTCCCTACTTCCTTCCTTCCTCTCTCATTCCTTCCTTCCTTCCTTCCTTCCTTCCTTCCTTCCTTCCTCTCTCCTTCCTTCCTTCCTTCCTTCCTTCCTTCCTTCCTTCCTTCCTTCCTCTCTCCTTCCTTCTTCCCTCCCTCCCTTCCTTCCTTCCTTCCTTCCTTCCTTCCTTCCTTCCTTCCTCCCTTCTTTCCTCCCTCCTTCCCTCCCTCCCTCCCTCCCTCCTTCCCTCCCTCCCTACTTCCTTCCTCTCTCCTTCCTTCCTCTCTCTTCTCCTTCCTTCCTTCCTTCCTTCCTTCCTTCCTTCCTTCCTTCCTTCCTTCCTTCCTCCCTCCCTCCCTCCCTCCCTCCCTCCCTCCCTCCCTCCCTCCTTCCTTCCTTCCTTCTTTCCTTCCTTCCTTCCTTTCTTCCTCTCTCCTTCCTTCTTCCTTCCTTCCTTCCTTCCTTCCTTTTTTTGGAATGATTTGGCTTTTCCTTTAGATTGTAAATTTTAGAATCAGTTAGATAATTATAAAAACTTATAGGAGGTCTTGATTTGAGATACTCTTTTTATAGGGTAATTTAAGATTTTTACATTTAATTTGATATTCATGAATAAGAATTGAGTCTTCATTTCCTGCTCATGAAGGCAGAGCAGGTGTTGCCATTGTTCATTCATGTCTTGTGAGTTTTTCAGAAAAGTTTTATCTTCTTTATATTCTTCCACATGCTTTTTTGGTTAGATTTATCTATAGCAGTTATTATGTTTTATTGTGTGTAAATTTATTTTTATAATTAAACTTTCTGACTAGTTCTTGCTAGCCACATGAGCACACTCTTGGGACTGCAGCAGCTGAGAGCGCATACTGCTCTTTGCAAGGAACTGAGTTCAGATCCCAGTACTCATGTTGCGCAGTTTACTGTAGCTGCCTGTAAGCCCAGCTCCAGGGAATCCTATGCCCTCTTCTGGACTCTGTGAGCATCTGCAGACACACATGCACATTCCTACATACAAATGCAGATACACATGCATAACTTGAAATCAAATAAATCATAACAGTTTTAGATTTGTAAGTTATTTTTGTATGCAGCAACATTTGTTTGATAGTCTACAGTTAAGCCCTCCCTCCCTCCCTCTCTCCCTCCCTTCTTTCCTCTCTCTCCCCTGACTGTTTTTGTGGTATATGTGTTGTGTGGATGTGAGCACCTGTGAATGCCTGTGGACAGAGGCGAGAGGTTGATGTCTTTGTTCATTGCTCTGCATCTTAATTTTTGAGACAGTATCATTCTCTTACCTTGGAGCTTATCAACTCTGCTAGGCCACCCTGCCAGCCAGTGAACTCCTGTTTCTGCCTTCCCAGCACTGGGCCTCTGCATACATAAGTCTCTGCTCAGCCTCTACATGGATGTTGGGGAGCTAAACTCTGTTCTGTTGCTTGCACAGCAAGTGCCTTACTGATTGGGCCATCACCCAGCCCCATCTGCAGGCAGGCCATTGCATTACTTGCAAATAATGGCTGTTTGGCTAAGTCTAATCTAATTCTAATTCTAATAATTCTAATTCTGATTCTGGTCTTCATTTTGCTTCCTTATTGTGGCTGTTTGTAGTATTTGCTCATTCTTTTGGAACATTTCTTTCTTTATTGTATGTGGGGTGCACATGCCACACTATGCATATGGAGATAGAGGACAATGTCCAAGAGTCAGTTCTCTTCCTCTATCACGTGGGTCCCAGGGATTGAACTCAGGTCGTCAGGCTTGGTGGCAGGCACCTTTACCCACCGAGCCATCCTGCTGGTCGATGGGTGTGTGTGTGTGTGTGTGTGTGTATGTGTGTGTATGTGTGTGTGTGTTATGAGGGCTAGAACTTCTATTAAAACAGTAATTAGAACTTTGTCTTACTGACTTTGAAGAGAGCACAGTTTTAGTGTTTCATTAGTGGTTCTATATAGGCGTTTGTTTATGGCCGTGCTATTCCAGGTTTAAACAATGTTCCAAGAGCTGTGTCCAGTGACACATGTCTGGAATGAGCCCTTGGGAGGCAGAGGCAGCAGGACCAGGACAGTTTGTCTTCTTCATCTTGATTATATACCTTTTTTTACTTTTTGAACAGAAAACTTAAGACAATGATTTAAAATAATAAGACATGATGTATTCTAGACACTTAATTGTTTTTCTAAAGGCAGTTGTTTAATTTGATTCCTACAGTTCTGCTGTGATGGTTTGACATTCTTAGTATTTCTAACTATTTTATCTTAACTCCAAATGTGCTAAACAAACAGTCACTCTCTGTGTACTTGAAGTCTTACTTTAAGGAAACACTCCAAGACTACATAAAACACACATACAGAACACGTTTTTAATATTTGCAGAACACAATATTTGCAGAACACAAGAAGTCTGTTCAGACACTTGGATTTTGTTTCTTTGCTCATACTGAGATCCACAAAAAAGCTAGTTAGCAAGATCTCATTCACTTCAGCAGTGCCAAGGATGGCCCCACCAAAGTCCACTAAACAAATACAGACATGCTCAGCAAAACTTAATGCCTGGAAGCATGATTGAAAAATATATGGTGCACACCTTTAATCCCAGCACTCGGGAGGCAGAGGCAGGCAGATTTCTGAGTTCAAGGCCAGCCTGGTCTACAAAGTGAGTTCCAGGACAGCCAGGGCTATACAGAGATACCCTGTCTCAAAAAACAAAAACAACAAAAAACAAAAACAAAAACAAAAAATAAATAAACATGAAGAGGTCATAAAGAGTCTGGTTTTTACTGAGCAGCTTTCCTCAGATGAAACAAAACCCAAAAGAGAAGTAACAACAAACTAGTTACAAAGAAACAGTCTGGGAGCTGGGCAGGATAACCCAGCACTATAATCCAATCAGGAGGCTGAGGCAGAAGGATGGAGAGTTTGTGCCAGCCTGGACCACACAGAAAGAAGATCTGTCTCAAAAGCCAAAGTAAGGCTACCAAACAGAAAAATCCTATTCTGCTCCAGGGAACTGACTTTGATACAATGGGGGTGCGCAGTTCTTGATTTGAAACTTCTGAAGAGTGTTATGGACTTGTTCTAGGGCCCCCTGTTTCCTAATGTAAGATCTGTGCCATCTCCATCCAATCTGATTTAAGTTGATGTTTCAAGTTCTTGCTATATGGTTTAATATGCTATGAGATTCTTTATTTTGTTTAAAGGGAGAAATGTCTCTTTGTTTCTAGCAATTTGGGGTCAAAGGGCAAGGTTTCCTCTTGGCCTTTTTGGACACTTAGTTGGAAAGGGTCTGTGTTAGGGCTGGGTGGAGAGGAGGGCAGGGCTCTGTAGCTTGCAGTGGGTGCTAGGGTTGCTGGGCAACCTAGGTTAGACAAGCGCTCTGCCACTGAGCCTCATCTCCACCTCAAGCTTGTGTGTCTTTATTGCTTTGCTTGGATTTTATTGCTTGCCATACAATTATGAAAATAAGTGCCATCTCCCTCCCCCACTTCCTCTCTCCCACATCTCTAGTCTCCTCTCCTCTCCTCCCTGCCACCAAAACTTAGCTCCATTAGGGCCTGGGCTCAGAACAGGGAGGGATAAGATTTACTTTACTGTCATTTAAATTTCTGTTTGTGCTCCTTTATTTCCTGTCAAGTCTTAGGCTTTTGGTGGGGTGGGGTTGGGCTATGGCTTTCTTTTCCTTTTGGTTCATGTTTTGCCCCCAGATTCTTGGCAGACTTGAGCTATGAATTGTGGGATCTTTTCCCCTCTCCCCTCCCCCATTCTGTACTACTAACTTGACAGTTTAATTGGAAATTTATACATAATTAATTAAGCTTGTTCTTGCCAGGCAGTAGAATAACTCTATCTTTTCCTTTTTTTACAAATATATTTTCTGTGTGAGGGTATCTTGCTGCACATATGTCTATGTACCACATTCATTTCTTGCCCACAAGGTCAGAAGAGGGTTCCAGATTCCCCAGGGACTCTAGTTACAGGTGATTGTGAGCCAACTGGTCCTGGGAATAGAACCCAGGTCCTCTGTGAGAGCAGGCGCCCTTGACCACTGAGCCATCTCTCAGGCCCTTCTTGTATCCTTCTCTTCACTGTTACTTCATGATGCTCTTCTCAGGAAAAAAAGACTTCCCATTCACTCTTAAATGCTGCTTTAATTCTGTCTCTGTAATCATTTGAGGGTGTTAGAAAACTCTCTTTTTTTGTACTTTCAGAAATAAGTTATGTGTATACTTATTTGTTTTGGAATAATGTTTTACATTTACTTATTACTATTATATTATTATTATTATTATTATTATTATTATTGGTGTGTGTGTGTGTATACTTGTGGCACAGTGTGTACAGAGGTCAGAGGACAAGCTGCTAGTATCAGTTTTCTCCTTCTACCAGTTGGTCATGGAGTTGAACTCATGTCATGAGGTTTGGTCGCAAGTGCCTTTACCCACGACCCATCATGCCAAACCTGGAATAGTTTTTAAGATGAATTTACTGCAAAGTGCATCTTACAATTCCAGATAGGCGAGTAGTTGGATTTGTTAAACTTCCCACTGTGGAAGTAGTGTGCTGTGCTACAGCATAGGCTGATAAGGCTGACACAAAGTTACAGATTCACTTAATTCAGTTGTGCAGTGAACTTGTAGATGACAACTTTGTGTAGCAATGCTAAAAGCTGGACACAACCTGCTAGGGTATAAACATTTGATTTTTGTTCTGTTATCTTCCCTTCCAGCCCCATAATTGAAAAGCAGATATGCTGCCCAGGGTTAGCTATGCCTGGCTTTGATTGACAGTCTCAGTCCCACACACCAGGTGGTCTGTAAGTTACTGAAATGGAGCCTGTGGTTCTGAAAGGCCACTTGGTGGCTCTGTGTGAGTCTTTGACACAGTTTCACCAACTCTCACTTCAGGTGAGTTAGGACCGCTGAGTGGGTGTGCCTTGTCCCCACTGTGATTTGTTCTAAGGAACACTTTGTATCCTTATTCACTCGGACACTCCTTTAGAGTGACTTTTAGAAGGTGACTTACTGGATGAATCCATTGTTACAGTGTTTCCCTATTTCTCCCCTCAGTGGTTCCATCTTGCTGCCCCGTAAGTGTTGAGGCACATTTTCAGTGTGGTGTTCAGTGTGGTGCTCTGTGTTCCTGTTGAGTGTCTGTATGTATTGTGTGCAGCCCTGCATAGCGGGTGGTGGGATGCATCCCTCTCGTTCATGCTGAGCGCACTTATTGTAGAGCAGCTAGCCTGGGAGTCTTGAGCTCTGTGTGCAAGGGGCTTTCAGAAAGATCATGTACACTCCCTTTTGAGGCACACACAGGATTCTCATGATTGAACTCTGAGGACCTCCTGTTTATTTGCAGTGGTGACTGTGGCTTTACTAGATATACACTAAACCCCTTAGGATGTTCTGTTGGCATAATTACAGAATTAGGCTTATGTTAGAATGATTTGACATAGTTTGACCATTTTCCAAATTCACAATCAGTATTTCAGAAGAATAGAATATTAACACGACACACATGTCTCTGGTGCTCACTGGTGTCAGCTGCTCAGATGCAAAGCCTGGCTCTGTTTCTTGGAAGCAGCATGACATAGTCCCTACCTGATAGGCTCCCCTGATGACTCGGTGACAGTGCACAAAGAGGAGCAGCAGAGTTCTCCCTAACTCTCTGTGCCTCTTACTTTAGTGATTTGCATGTGCCCATCCCTGGAGATGTAGTAGAAGATGCACTTGGAGGGTCTCCAGTCTCAGGGGTGGATTGGTTGGTACTCTTTATGAAGGATGAATTGATGGGAGGAGGAAGGGCCAGTGGACACTGAGAACATGGCCTCACTGCTTGGTAGTCAGGGCATGTTTCCAGGAGGGGATGGCTTTCCCCAGAGACCCGAGGAGGAGGAGGAATTGAAGGGAGCTCCGACTGTGACCAGGGCTTAGGAGTGTTTCCCAGTTTATTGGATATTAATTCTGGAGTAAAGTTTATATGATTATTTATTACTAAGTGTAGTTGCAAAAATGTACTGTTAAGATCTTCTGCGGTATTTTTCTTTGAATAATTGTATCTGTCATTTTGCAATAGATTTGGGTCTTTAACCTGATAGCTTCATTTTAGTTGGAAGGCACAGTTCCTCCCCCTCTATAAATAGACTCTATATCTAAGAACTATTTGATGTCATTTTATTAAAATGACTTAAGAATATATACACATTCAGTTTCCCTTAATCTTCTAGGTTTATAGAATTTTGCCCCCGCACTGTATTTTGTAATCAACCTGTAGTGGGTGTATAGTCTATAACATTCCCTGATTTCTTAAGGGGCTCCTCCATATGAGGTCGATGAATAACATTGCTTCGGTGCCAACATTAAAAGCAGTTCCCTTGCATCACACTGAGATGATACTGGAAAAGAGTTGTTTGTTTCTCTCTTACTTCACGTGCTCACCACATCCCCGGGAGCATCCCAACACCGATACAACCTTAGCCATCACCATTCACTCATATGGACATATAGATTATGTTAACTGTTCCTGATAATTCAGGCAACTCGTGGAGATTGAAAGAAAAACATCTGTTTCCCCTCAGGTATCGCCATTCGAGAATCCGCAAAGGTAGTTGATCAAGCCCAAAGGCGGGTGTTGAGAGGAGTTGATGACCTTGATTTCTTCATAGGGGATGAAGCCATTGATAAACCTACCTATGCTACCAAGGTAAAGTTGTGCCAGCAGTGTGATTGTGTAAGAGCAGAGCCAAACGGAGCAGAGCATGGCTGTGTCTGGAGGTTGTAACTGTGAGTTGTGGAACGCTCTTGTTTCTTATGCTCAGGCAGAGGTGGTTAGTTGAACCGAGGGTGTTGTTTTTGAAGAGGTGGATTTCAGAGTGGAGTACCAAGTGAGCTAGCACAGTCCTGAGTCACACAGTTGTCATCAGGGTGAGCAAAACCTGCCCTTCTGGGAAGGTGCATGTTGACTGACATACGTGTCAGATGTGGAGACTGAAGACTGAGTGACTAAGAAGAAGTGCTGATATTAAATGCATGGGGTTTGCTTTTGTGTGTGTGTGGAGTGGGGAGGGTTGGTTTTTCCAGACAGGGTTTCTCTGTGTAGCCCTGGCTGTCCTGGAACTCACTCTGTGGACTAGGCTGGCGTTGAACTCAGAAATCCACCTGCCTCTGCCTCCTAAGTGCTAAGATTATAGGTGTGTGCCACCATGCCTGGCTATGCATGTGTTTTTTTAAGAAATAATTTAAATTACTTTTTAAATTTAGCATACCAAGCGATGGATTGCATCCTGACATTTGTCATTGTATTTTGTTCTTCTTCTCCCACTTCCTCTGATGACCTCATGACCTCTCTGGTCCACCCTCCCATTCTTGCCAGTTCCCTCCTCTCCTCCAAATACTCCTCCTTTCTGCCCTTATGATACATGAACTCCATCCTTCTTTTCTCCCTCCTCCCGTAAGATCACTTCCTTTCCTCCCATGGTACCCTCTTTGCTTTCACTCATCACACACACACACACACACACACACACACACACACACACACACACACACACAGAGAGAGACACTCACACACACACACAGAGAGACACTCACACACAGGTACACACAGAGACTCATTCACACACACACATACATACACAGACTCATTCACACACACTCACACACACATACACATGCACAGACACTCACAGACACACACACACTCATACACAGACACACACAGAGACTCATTGACACACATTCACACACACAGACACACTCACACACACATATACACACACAGACACACTCACTCATACAGACATGCACACAGACTCATTCACACACACATACACAGACACATACACACATATATTCATGTACACTGACACACACTCACATACACATACACAAAGAGAGAGAGAGAGAGACAGACAGACAGACAGAGAGAGGGAGAGAGATTGATTTAAATCAAGGTCCCATATATAAAAGAAAACATGAAATCTTTGTTTTTTTGGGTCTGGCCTATTTTATTTACCTTAATAATATCCCTTTGCATTTGTTTTTCCCCCAATCATGATTTCATTTTTAAAAAAGATTTATTTATTTTTATTTATATAAGTACACTGTAGCTATCTTCAGACACACACCAGAAGAGTTCATTGGACTGCATTACAGATGTTTGTGAGCCACCATGTGGTTGCTGGGATTTGAACTCAGGACCTCTGGAATAGCAGTCAGTGCTCTTAACTGCTGAGCCATCTCTCCAACCCCATGATTTCATTTTTTAATGGCTAAATAAGATCCCATTGTGTATCAATATTACATTGAGAAGGAATCCATCCACTTTTGACAGACATCTAGCTGGGTCCCTTTCCTTGGCTCCTGTGAATACACAGTGGTCACCATTGCCATGCATCTGTCTCCAAGGTTTATTGACTTGGAGTCCTTCAGTTATATCCCTGGTCTATACCGCAGTTCTGTGTTTAGTTCTTATTAGGAATCTTCACACTGACTTCTGTAATAGTTCTGCCACTTTACAGTCCACCAGCAGTGCACGAAGTGTCCTTTTCTCCACCTTGTCACCAGCAAAGCCACTTTGTCTTCAGTAAACTCAGAAGGACCAGAGGGAGTTGCATGGTTGATGGGTCTGCCACGGCCATCAGGTAGTTCCATGTACTGAGAGGCACTGCTGTAAATACATGTATGTTGCTTATGTTTTCGTCACTGGGAGTTGCCCCCCAGGAGGCCTTCATTCTGTGGGAGCACACAGCCTCCTCTGCGTTCCTTTGGTGACTCTGCTGCTTCTGCCCTTTTTGCTGCAGTGGCCTATACGACATGGCATCGTTGAAGACTGGGATCTTATGGAAAGGTTCATGGAACAAGTGGTCTTTAAGTATCTTCGTGCTGAGCCTGAGGACCATTACTTTTTAATGGTGAGTAGTTGGAACCAAGAGAAATACACTCCTGTGAGTTCCAAAGTACTTAGATTTCCTTTTTTAAATGCAGAGTCTTCCTAAAGACTTTGCATGAGTCAGGCTGCTTTTAGGGGCAAATACCAGAAAGTGCAAGAAGAATATCAAGATCCTACAAGGCTTAGCACCCTGCAGACCAGGAAGGGCAGAGCTCGGCTGCCTGGGGCTCCTCGGACCATCAGCTTCAGGATGAACTGGGCTTTTAGTGTGGCTCTCTGGTGCCTCAGGACAGCTATCCAACGTCCTGTGCCGCTACTTCAGAGTCTTTCCGTATTTCTGCTCAGTGGTAGAAGGGAGACCTTTTACCTGCAGCTTTCCTAAGCTTAGGAACCTTCCCGGTGGTTTTGTCCTGTGTGCCTGAGCTGTCTGTGGTCTCTTAGACTGGGAGGAGGGGTGAGTACTGTAAGCTCAAGCACAAGGTTCAGAGAGGGAGGCTTGGGTGGGAAGCTCTTATGTCCTGCAGTGTCCTCAGGAGTGGACGCTGTGACTATTATTCTGTTATCACAGAGGAACCCTAGCTATGAGATCACTTTCCAGTGTTTAGATCCTATTGTAGGAGGGAACTGATCTGAGTTATGGGCTCTGATGATGGTATGTAAGTGTCCTGTCAAACAACAACTGCATAGAGAAATGAGAAGAAATCCCTCCTGGGATCTCTGAGATCTCATTGTTCTATTTAACATAATGTTTCCTTCCATGGAGCAGTCTTTTTACATTAAAAGTAGGCTAAGGTAAAATATGCTTACTTAGTGAACAGAAACTCTGTACAACAGAAGCTGCATATTAAAACTCACATGAATTAGCTTTGGATTTTTCTGTGCAAGTATATTGTTAAATGGTTCCAAATTCAGTTATAATGATTTTCAGTGTTTTCCCATACACCCTCTTTAGAGTTGTCTGGCTTAGAAGGTGGTAACTACAAGGTTAATAGTTAAGGAGTCTACAGAGTTAATGTCTGTCAAGGCAGTCTTTGAGGGTGCTCTGAGCTGCCCCTTAGGTGGGATTGTCAGGCATGGCTTCTGTGTCTTACAGGCCTCTGTATTTCCTCCCTGGAGTGGTTATAGTGACTAAAGGAGGCCAGGGGACTGACAGCATGAGTTCCTTTGTCTCAGACTCTGCATGCTGGGCTTGGCGCTTTCCCTGCTCCTGCTTATCACTGACTACCTGTTGGACAGGATTTTAGGGCCTGGTACCACTCCAACTGCTGCCTTCTGCGTGCTTCAGCTTACTGTGCCAGGGCTCTTCTCTGCCTCTGCGTAAAGGGGATCTGACCTAAGGCTTGTGGAGTGAGTGCAGTGCATGTCACAGGACACCTTTCCTAGAAAGAGAGAGAGAGAGAGAGAGAGAGAGAAAGAGAGAGAGAGAGAGAGAGAGACAGACAGACAGACAGACAGACAGACAGACAGACAGACAGAAAGATTTTGTTCTCTCCTGTCTCTGCCTCTAATTTCCTCCTGGTCCTCCTCTTGGTCCTCTTCCTCCCCTCCCCCCATCTCTCTCACACATGCACACCCTTCCCTGATTTAGCATATATATAAATGGGAAAAACAATCAGTTTCTAGGAAGAAACGGAGGTGGAGTTTCATGTGAACCTAGAAAAGTCCATTTGCCAAAAATAGGTACCCATGGTGAATTTTAAAAATATTCAAATCCATTTCAACAAATACAAAGTAGATCATAGTGCACACACTGCACTATGAATCTGCAAGTGTTGAACGTGACTTTGGGAATTTCCTGTTTCTTCCAGGTATATGTGTGTGTATGCATGTTTTCCACATATGTGCAGGTGCCCACAGAGCCCAGAAGGGGGCTTTGGGTCCCCTGGAGTTAGGGTTACAAACATTGTAAGCTGTCAGACAAGTGTGCTGGGATCAAACTTAGGTCCTCTCTAAGGTCTTAACCATTAAGATAACTTTGTAGCCCTTCCACCTCATTTTTATAGTAAAAAAATGACACTTACAGATTTTGTGTGGTGGTGGTAGGGTATGTGTGTGCTGTGGTATGCAGGTGTGCAACAGAGCACAGATTACCAGGTTGAGTCTCTCTTTTACCGTGTAGATCCTAAAAACTCAGGGTTTGCTCTTTGAGGAGAGTGCAGAGCCATCGTGCTGACTCTGCTTTACATTTTGAGGCAGAGCTTTCCACTCTGGCTCTACTGTCTGTCTAGCAAGCCACGTGGGTCCTTCTGCCTTGCCTCTCACAGGTGTGTTTGCTAATATTCCTGACCTTTTACGTGAGTGCTGTGGGTGTGAACTCAGGACAAAGGTAGCAGGCACTTCACCAACAGAGCTATCTCCCAGCCTTGTGTTCTTCCCCATCAGTGGGTGGGGTTGGGAGGGAGGAAGCTGATGAAGGAGGGAGGGGAGACATCTAACTGCTCTTTAGGTGAGGACTTGGGGTTTAGTGTGTATAAGCCCTAAGTGACTCATATCACCAGCCTGTTAGGAGCCCACAGGACTGTCCTTTGTGTTGTATCTAGTCATTGGAGGGTTCAGAGCAAGAACGAGCTGGTAATAGCATGTTTTCTTTTTCTTTTTTTTTTTAATATTTTTTATTACATCTTTTCCTCAATTACATTTCCAATGCTATCCCAAAAGTCCCCCATACCCTCCCCCCCCCACTTCACTACCCACCCATTCCCATTTTTTTGGCCCTGGCGTTCCCCTGTACTGGGGCATATAAAGTTTGCATGTCCAATGGGCCTCTCTTTCCAGTGATGGCCGACTAGGCCATCTTTTGATACATATGCAGCTAGAGTCAAGAGCTCCAGGGTACTGGTTAGTTCATATTGTTGTTCCACCTATAGGGTTGCGGATCCCTTCAGCTCCTTCGGTACTTTCTCCAGCTCCTCCATTGGGGGCCCTGTGATCCATCCACTAGCTGACTGTGAGCATCCACTTCTGTGTTTGCCAGGCCCCGGCATAGTCTCACAAGAGACAGCTATATCTGGGTCCTTTCAGCAAAATCTTGCTAGTGTATGCAATGGTGTCAGCGTTTGGAAGCTGATTATGGGGTGGATCCCTGGATATGGCAGTCTCTAGATGGTCTGTCCTTTCGTCACAGCTCCAAACTTTGTCTCTGTAACTCCTTCCATGGGTGTTCTGTTCCCAATTCTAAGGAGGGGCATAGTGTCCACACTTCAGTCTTCATTCTTCTTGAGTTTCATGTGTTTAGCAAACTGTATCTTATATCTTGGGTATCCTAAGTTTTGGGCTAATATCTACTTATCAGTGAGTACATATTGTGTGAGTTCCTTTGTGATTGTGTTACCTCACTCAGGATGATGCCCTCCAGGTCCATCCATTTGGCTAGGAATTTCATAAATTCATTCTTTTTAATAGCTGAGTAGTACTCCATTGTGTAAATGTACCACATTTTCTGTATCCTTTCCTCTGTTGAGGGGCATCTGGGTTCTTTCCAGCTTCTGGCTATTATAAATAAGGCTGCTATGAACATAGTGGAGCATGTGTCCTTCTTACCGGTTGGGACATCTCCTGGATATATGCCCAGGAGAGGTATTGCTGGATCCTCCGGTAGTACTATGTCCAATTTTCTAAGGAACCACCAGACTGATTTCCAGAGTGGTTGTGCAAGCTTGCAATCCCACCAACAATGGAAGAGTGTTCCTCTTTCTTCACATCCTCGCCAGCATCTGCTGTCACCTGAATTTTTGATCTTAGCCATTCTGACTGGTGTGAGGTGGAATCTCAGGGTTGTTTTGATTTGCATTTCCCTGATGATTAAGGATGTTGAACATTTTTTCAGGGACAGCATGTTTTCTGATGATTTAGACGCACACTGGCCTGTGAACTGAGCTGGTGGCAGATAGGGGTCCTGTGCTTGTCCCTAACACTGAACTGACCAGACCTTAACATAAAACTGGGTGTTTTGAGGCATTCTGTAGCCTAGACTGGCCCGGGACTCACTATGTAGCACAGGCTGCCTTTAATTCATGGCAGTCCTGCTGCCTCAGTCTCCAGGTGTTGAGATTAGGAGTGTGAGCCACTAGCCACCACATTTGCCAGAATCCTGCTTTAAAGAGGTTTGCTGTTTTTTCTTTTCTTTCTTTGTTCTAGGAATTGATCCTTAGGCTTTGAGGTTTGCATGGCAAGCTCTCCACCACCTGGGTATACCCCTAGTGCCCACTGTGTCTCTCCTTAGTGTCCACCACGCCCCTACTGCCCACTGTGTCTCTCCTTAGTGCCCACCGTGCCCCTGGTGCCCACTGACTCTCCTTAGTGCCCACTGCGCACCTGGTGCCCACTGTGTCTCTCCTTAGTGCCCACCCAGCCCGTGGTGCCCACTGTGTCTCTCCTTAGTGCCCACCGCTTCCCTGGTGCCCACTGTGTCTTTCCTTAGTGCCCACCCTGCCCCTGGTGCCCATTGTGTCTCTCCTTAGTGCCCACCACACCCCTGGTACCCACTGTATCTCTCCTTAATGCCCACCGTGCCCCTGGTGCCCATTGTGTCTCTCCTTAGTGCTCACCCTGCCCCTGGTGCTCACTGTGTCTCTCCTTAATGCCAAACGCGCCCATGGTGCCCACTGTATCTCTCCTTAGTGCCCACCACGCCCCTGGTGCCCACTGTGTCTCTCCTTAGTGCCCACCACACCCCTGGTGCCCACTGTATCTCTCCTTAGTGCCCACCCTGCCCCTGGTGCCCACTGTGTCTCTCCTTTGTGCCCACCGCACCCCTGGTGCCCACTGTATCTCTCCTTAATGCCCACCGTGCCCCTGGTGCCCACTGTGTCTCTCCTTAGTGCCCACCCTGCCCCTGGTGCCCACTGACTCTCCTTAGTGCCCACTGTGCACCTGGTGCCCCTGTGTCTCTCCTTAGTGTCTCTCTTAGTGTCCACCACGCCCCTACTGCCCACTGTGTCTCTCCTTAGTGCCCACCGCACCCCTGGTGCTCACTGTGTCTCTCTTTAGTGCTCACCCTGCCCCTGGTGCCCACCGTGTCTCTCCTTAGTGCCCACCACACCCCTGGTGCTCACTGTGTCTCTCCTTAGTGCCCACCGCGCACCTGGTGCCCACTGTATCTCTTCTTAGTGCCCAACATGCCCTGGTGCCCACTGTGTCTCTCCTTAGTGCCCACCGCTTCCCTGGTGCCCACTGTGTCTCTCCTTAGTGGCCAACCTGCCCCTGGTGCCCACTGTGTCTCTCCTTAGTGCCCAACGCGCTCCTGGTGCCCACTGTGTCTCTCCTTAGTGCCCACCATAATCCTGGTGCCCACTGTGTCTCTCCTTAGTGCCCACCGTGCCACTGGTGCCCACCATGTCTCTCCTTAGTGCCCACTGCGCCCTTGGTGCCCACCGTGTCTCTACTTAGTGCCCACCGCACCCCCGGTGCCAACTGTGTCTCTCCTTAGTACCCACCATACTCCTGGTGCCCACTGTGTCTCTCCTTAGTGCCCACCATAATCCTGGTGCCCACTGTGTCTCTCCTTAGTGCCCACCGTGCCCCTGGTGCCCACTGTGTCTCTCCTTAGTGCCCACTGTGCCACTGGTGCCCACCGTGTCTCTCCTTAGTGCCCACTGCGCCCTTGGTGCCCACCATGTCTCTCCTTAGTGCCCACCACACCCCTGGTGCCAACTGTGTCTCTCCTTAGTACCCACCATACTCCTGGTGCCCACTGTGTCTCTCCGTAGTGCCCACCATGCTCCTGGTGCCCACTGTGTCTCTCCTTAGTGCCCACCGTGCCCCTGGTGCCCACTGTGTCTCTCCTTAGTGCCCACCATACTACTGGAGCCCACTGTGTCTCTCCTTAGTGTCCACCATGCTCCTGGTGCCCACTGTGACTCTCCTTAGTGCTCACTGTGCCCCTGGTGCCCACTGTGTCTCTCCTTAGTGCCCACCGTGCCCCTGGTGCCCACCGTGTCTCTCCTTAGTGCCACCGCACCCCTGGTGCTCAGTGTGTTTCTCCTTAGTGCCCACCGCGCCCCTGGTGCCCACTGTGTCTCTTTTTAGTGCCCACCCTGCCCCTGGTGCCCACTGTGTCTCTCCTTAGTGCCCACCGCACACCTGGTGCCCACTGTGTCTCTCCTTAGTGCCCACCGCACACCTGGTGCCCACTGTGTATCTCCTTAGTGCCCACTCTGCCCCTGGTGCCAACTGTGTCTCTCCTTAGTGCCCACCATACTCCTGGTGCCCACTGTGTCTCTCCTTATTGCCCACCATGCTCCTGGTGCCCACTGTGTCTCTCCTTAGTGCCCACCGTGCCCCTGGTGCCCACTGTGTCTCTCCTTAGTGCCCACCATACTACTGGAGCCCACTGTGTCTCTCCTTAGTGTCCACCATGACCCTGATGCCCACTGTGTCTCTCCTTAGTGCCCACCGTGCCCCTGGTGCCCACTGTGTCTCTCCTTAGTGCCCACCATACTCCTGGTGCCCACTGTGTCTCTCCTTAGTGCCCACCATGCTCCTGGTGCCCACTTTGTCTCTCCTTAGTGCCCACCCTGCCCCTGGTGCTCACTGTGTCTCTCCTTAGTGCCAAACGTGCCCATGGTGCCCACTGTATCTCTCCTTAGTGCCCACCACGTCCCTGGTGCCCACTGTGTCTCTCCTTAGTGCCCACCATGCCCCTGGTGCCCACTGTGTCTCTCCTTAGTGCCCCCCCTGCCCCTGGTGCCCACTGTGTCTCTACTTAGTGCCCACCATACTCCTGGTGCCCACTGTGTCTCTCCTTAGTGCCCACTGTGCTCCTGGTACCCACTGTGTCTCTCCTTAGTGCCCACCATGCCCCTGGTGCCCACTGTGTCTCTCCTTAGTGCCCACTGTACTCCTGGTGCCCACCATGTCTCTCCTTAGTGCCCACTGTGCTCCTGGTGCCTACTGTGTCTCTCCTTAGTGCCCACCGTGCCTCTGGTGCCCACTGTGTCTCTCCTTAGTGCCCACCATGCCCCTGGTGCTCACTGTGTCTCTCCTTAGTGCCCACCATACTACTGGAGCCCACTGTGTCTCTCCTTAGTGTCCACCATGCTCCTGGTGCCCACTGTGACTCTCCTTAGTACTCACTGTGCCCCTGGTGCCCACTGTGTCTCTCCTTAGTGCCCACCGTGCCCCTGGTGCCCACCGTGTCTCTCCTTAGTGCCACCGCACCCCTGGTGCTCAGTGTGTTTCTCCTTAGTGCCCACCGCGCCCCTGGTGCCCACTGTGTCTCTTTTTAGTGCCCACCCTGCCCCTGGTGCCCACTGTGTCTCTCCTTAGTGCCCACCGCACACCTGGTGCCCACTGTGTCTCTCCTTAGTGCCCACCGCACACCTGGTGCCCACTGTGTATCTCCTTAGTGCCCACTCTGCCCCTGGTGCCAACTGTGTCTCTCCTTAGTGCCCACCATACTCCTGGTGCCCACTGTGTCTCTCCTTATTGCCCACCATGCTCCTGGTGCCCACTGTGTCTCTCCTTAGTGCCCACCGTGCCCCTGGTGCCCACTGTGTCTCTCCTTAGTGCCCACCATACTACTGGAGCCCACTGTGTCTCTCCTTAGTGTCCACCATGACACTGATGCCCACTGTGTCTCTCCTTAGTGCCCACCGTGCCCCTGGTGCCCACTGTGTCTCTCCTTAGTGCCCACCATACTCCTGGTGCCCACTGTGTCTCTCCTTAGTGCCCACCATGCTCCTGGTGCCCACTTTGTCTCTCCTTAGTGCCCACCCTGCCCCTGGTGCTCACTGTGTCTCTCCTTAGTGCCCCCCCTGCCCCTGGTGCCCACTGTGTCTCTCCTTAGTGCCCACCATGCCCCTGGTGCCCACTGTGTCTCTCCTTAGTGCCCCCCCTGCCCCTGGTGCCCACTGTGTCTCTCCTTAGTGCCCACCATACTCCTGGTGCCCACTGTGTCTCTCCTTAGTGCCCACTGTGCTCCTGGTACCCACTGTGTCTCTCCTTAGTGCCCACCATGCCCCTGGTGCCCACTGTGTCTCTCCTTAGTGCCCACTGTACTCCTGGTGCCCACCATGTCTCTCCTTAGTGCCCACTGTGCTCCTGGTGCCTACTGTGTCTCTCCTTAGTGCCCACCGTGCCTCTGGTGCCCACTGTGTCTCTCCTTAGTGCCCACCATGCCCCTGGTGCTCACTGTGTCTCTCCTTAGTGCCCACCGTACTCCTGGTGCCCACCGTGTCTCTCCTTAGTGCCACCGCAACCCTGGTGCTCATTGTGTCTCTCCTTAGTGTCCACCTTATCCCTGGTGCTCACTGTGTCTCTCCTTAGTGCCCACTGCGCACCTGGTGCCCACTGTATCTCTTCTTAGTGCCCACCACGCCCTGGTGCCCACTGTGTCTTCTTAGTGGCCACCCTGCCCCTGGTGCCTACTGTGTCTCTCCTTAGTGCCCACCGTGCCCCTGGTGCCCACTGTGTCTCTCCTTAGTGCCCACCATGCCCCTGGTGCTCACTTTGTCTCTCCTTAGTGCCCACCGTACTCCTGGTGCCCACTGTGTCTCTCCTTAGTGCCCACCGTACTCCTGGTGCCCACCGTGTCTCTCCTTAGTGCCATCGCAACCCTGGTGCTCACTGTGTCTCTCCTTAGTGCCCACCCTGCCCCTGGTGCCCACCGTGTCTCTCCTTAGTGCCCACCGCACCACTGGTGCTCACTGTGTCTCTCCTTAGTGCCCACCATACTCCTGGTGCCCACCGTGTCTCTCCTTAGTGGCCACCCTGCCCCTGGTGCCCACTGTGTCTCTCCTTAGTGCCCAACGCGCTCCTGGTGCCCACCGTGTCTCTCCTTAGTGCCCACCATACTCCTGGTGCCCACTGTGTCTCTCCTTAGTGGCCACCATGCTCCTGGTGCCCACTGTGTCTCTCTGTAGTGCCCACAACGCTCCTGGTGCCCACTGTGTCTCTCCTTATTGCCTACCGCGCCCCTGGTGCCTACTGTGTCTCTGCTTTTTTCACATTCTGAAGCAGGGTCTAAAGTTGCTGAGTGTGGGCATGAACTCTCTTTCTCTGAAACCTTATCAGGCCTCAAAATTGTGATCCTCCTGCCTCAGCCTTCCGAACAATTGAGATCACAGTCATGTGCTACTGGCCTGATCGCTGTGGCATTGAGCGGAAATCAAGTTGTAACTTTAGAAAACATCTTTCAGACTTTATGAATATAACTCAAAAAGAAAGAACAAGTCAAGGAGCCAAGTAAAGCATTGAGATGGGGTGGGTGCGGCATGAGATGGGAAGGGAAGAAGGGAGACTGGGGCCACTGTGTGGTGGCAGGAGGTGGAGCTGTGTGCTGTGCTGTGCTGTGCTGTGCTGTGCTGTGCTGTGCTGTGCTGTGCTGTGCTGTGCTGTGCTGTGCTGTGCTGTGCTGTGCTGGGGCTGGTGATAGTGAGTGTGGGAGAGTAGGAGATGACAAGCAGCCACTCTGTGCTCCCTCCTGCAGCCTTGGGCATTGTGTTTCAGATGTTATCCACCCTGTGTGTGTGTGTGTGTGTGTGTGTGTGTGTGTGTGTGAGAGAGAGAGAGAGAGAGAGAGAGAGAGAGAGAGAGAGAGAGAGAGAGAGAGAGAGAGAGAGGAGAGAGGAGAGAGGAGAGAGGAGAGAGGAGAGAGGAGAGAGGAGAGAGGAGAGAGGAGAGAGGAGAGAGGAGAGAGGAGAGAGGAGAGAGGAGAGAGGAGAGAGGAGAGAGGAGAGAGGAGAGAGGAGAGAGGAGAGAGGAGAGAGGAGAGAGGAGAGAGGAGAGAGAGGAGAGAGGAGGAGAGAGGAGAGAGGAGAGAGAGAGAGAGAGAGAGAGAGAGAGAGAGAGAGAGAGAGAGAGAGAGAGAGAGAGAGAGAGAGAGAGAGAGAGGTTCTCTTTTTTTATGAAGTCATATAAGGATTGATTTTCTTTTTTTTTCCTTTTTAAATATTTTTTATTAGGTATTTTCCACTTTTATATTTCCAATGCTATCCCAAAAGTCCCCCATACCCCCCCCCCCACTCCCCTATCCACCCACTCTCACTTTTTGGCCCTGGCATTCCCCTGTACTGAGGCATATAAAGTTTGCATGACCAATTGCGCTCTTTCCACTGATGCCTACTAGGCCATCTTTTGATACATATGCAGCTAGAGACACGAGCTCCGGGGTACTGGTTAGTTCATAATGTTGTTCCACCTATAGGGTTGCAGATCCCTTCAGCTCCTTGGGTACTTTCTCTAGTTCCTCCATTGGGGGCCCTGTGATCCATCCACTAGCTGACTGTGAGCATCCACTTCTGTGTTTGCTAGGCCCCAGCATTGTCTCACAAGAGACAGCTATATCAGGGTCCTTTTAGCAAAATCTTGCTAGTGTATGCAATGGTGTCAGCGTTTGGCGGCTGATTATGGGATGGATCCCTGGATATGGCAGTCTCTAGATGGTCCATCCTTTTTGTCTCTGCTCCAAACTTTGTCTCAGTAACTCCTTCCATGGGTGTTTTGTTCCCAATTCTCAGAAGGGGCAAAGTGTCCACACTTTGGTCTTCGTTCTTCTTGAGTTTCATGTGTTTTGCAAATTGTAACTTATATCTTGGGTATTCTAAGTTTCTGGGCTAATATCCACTTATTAGTGAGTACATATCATTTGAGTTCTTTTTTTGATTGGGTTACCTCACTCAGGATGATGCCCTCCAGGTACAACCATTTCCCTAGGAATTTCATAAATTCATTCTTTTTAATAGCTGAGTAGTACTCCATTGTGTAAATGTACCACATTTTCTGTATTCATTCCTCTGTTGAGGGGCATCTGGGTTCTTTCCAGCTTCTGGCTATTATAAATAAGGCTGTTATGAACATAGTGGAGCATGTGTCTTTCTTACCAGTTGGAACATCTTCTGGATATATGCCGAGGAGAGGTATTGCGGGATACCCTGGTAGTACTATGTCCAATTTTCTGACCACCAGACTGGATTTTCCAGAATGGATGTACAAGCTTGCAATCCCATCAACAATGAAGGAGTGTTCCTCTTTGTCCACATCCTCGCCAGCATCTGCTGTCACCTGAATTTTTGATCTTAGCCATTCTGACTGTGTGAGATGGAATATCAGGGTTGTTTTTATTTGCATTTTCCTGATGATTAAGGATGCTGAACATTTTTTCAGATGCTTCTCAGCCATTCGTTATTCCTCAGGTGAGAATTCTTTGTTTAGCTCTGAGCCCCATTTTTTAATGGGGTTATTTGATTTTTCTGGAGTCCACCTTCTTGAGCTCTTTGTATATATTGGATATTAGTCCCTTATCTGACTTAGGATAGGTAAAGATCCTTTCCCAATCTGTTGGTGGCCTTTTTGTCTTACTCACAGTGTCTTTTGCCTTACAGAAGCTTTGCAGTTTTATGAGGTCCCATTTGTCAATTCTCGATCTTACAGCACAAGCCATTGCTGTTCTGTTTAGGAATTTTTCCCCTGTGCCCATATCTTTGAGGCTTTTCCCCACTTCCTCCTCTATAAGTTTCAGTGTCTCTGGTTTTATGTGGAGTTCCTTGATCCACTTAGATTTGACCTTAGTACAAGGAGATAGGAATGGATCAATTCACATTCTTCTACATGATAACCACCAGTTGTGCCAGCACCATTTGTTGAAAATGCTGTCTTTTTTCCACTGGATGGTTTTAGCTCCCTTGTCAAAGATCAAGTGACCATAGGTGTGTGGGTTCATTTCTGGGTCTTCAATTCTATTCCATTGGTCTACTTGTCTATCGCTATACCAGTACCATGCAGTTTTTTTTTTAATCACAATTGCTCTGTAGGACAGCTTTAGGTCAGGCATGGTGATTCCTCCAGAGGTTCTTTTATCCTTGAGAAGAGTTTTTGCTATCCTAGGCTTTTTGTTTTTCCAGATGAATTTGCAGATTGCTCTTTCTAATTCCTTGAAGAATTGAGTTGGAATTTTGATGGGGATTGCATTGAATCTGTAGATTGCTTTTGGCAAGATAGCCATTTTTACAATGTTGATCCTGCCAATCCATGAGCATGGGAGATCTTTCCATCTTCTGAGATCTTCTTTAATTTCTTTCTTCAGAGACTTGAAGTTCTTATCATACAGATCTTTCACTTCCTTAGTTAGAGTCATACCAAGGTATTTTATATTATTTTGACTATTGAGAAAGGTGTTGTTTTCCTAATTTCTTTCTCAGCCTGTTTATTCTTTGTGTAGAGAAAGGCCATTGACTTGTTTGAGTTAATTTTATATCCAGCTACTATACTGAAGCTGTTTATCAGGTTTAGGAGTTCTCTGGTGGAATTTTTAGGGTCACTTATTATATACTATCATATCATCTGCAAAAAGCGATATTTTGACTTCTTCTTTTCCGATTTGTATCCCCTTGATCTCCTTTTGTTGTCTAATTGCTCTGGCTAGGACTTCAAGTAAAATGTTGAATAGGTAGGGAGAAAGTGGGTAGCCTTTTCTAGTCCCTGATTTTAGTGGGATTTCTTCCAGCTTCTCACCATTTACTTTGGTGTTGGCTACTGGTTTGCTGTAGATTGCTTTTATCATGTTTAGGTATGGGCCTTGAATTCCTGATCTTTCCAAGACTTTTATCATGAATGGGTGTTGGATTTTGGCAAATGCTTTCTCTGCATCTAAGGAAATGTTCATGTGGTTTTTGTCTTTGAGTTTGTGTATATAATGGATTACGTTGATGTATTTTCGTATATTAAACCATCCCAGCATCCCTGGAATAAAACCTACTTGGTCAGGATGGATGATTGTTTTAATGTGTTCTTGGATTCGGTTAGCGATAATTTTATTGAGTATTTTTGCATCGATATTCAAAAGGGAAATTGGTCTGAAGTTCTCTATCTTTGTGGGATCTTTTTGTGGTTTAGGTATCAGAGTAATTGTGGCTTCATAGAATGAGTTGGGTAGAGTAGCTTCTGTTTCTATTTTGTGGAATAGTTTGTTAAGAACTGGGATTAGACCTTCTTTGAAGGTCCGATAGAACTCTGCACTAAACCCATCTGGTCCTGGGGTTTTATTGGTTGGGAGACTATTAATGACTGCTTCTATTTCTTTAGGGGAAATGGGACTGTTTAGATCGTTAACTTGATCCTGATTTAACTTTGGTACCTGGTATCTGTCTAGAAATTTGTCCATTTCGTCCAGGTTTTCCAGTTTTGTTGAGTATAGCCTTTTGTAGAAAGATCTGATGGCGTTTTGGATTTCTTCAGGATCTGTTGTTATGTCTCCCTTTTCATTTCTGATTTTGTTAATTAGGATGCTGTCCCTGTGCCCTCTAGTGAGTCTGGCTAAGGGTTTATCTATCTTGTTGATTTTCTCAAAGAACCAGCTCCTCCTTTGGTTGATTCTTTGAATAGTTCTTCTTGTTTCCACTTGGTTGATTTCGCCCCTGAGTTTGATTATTTCCTGGGTCTCATCCTTGGAAAAGTCTAATTGTTTCTCCCTCAGCAGTGCTCTCCCTCAGCAGCAGTTGGCTGATGTCTAGGGTGGAGCGCCGTGGCCTTCCACTTCGGCATGTGTATTGGTCTTGTTGGTTATGTTTCAGTACCATGGGTGAAAAGCTTTCCCTGTCATTCCTAGGAGATTGCTTTGTAGTCTCAAAGCAGACCTCCTGGACCCTAACAATCTTTCTATCCTGTCTTCTCTCATGTTCCCTGAGCCTTAGGTATATTTGTTGCAGCTGGGCACCTCATGACCTGATATTCATTGTATTTTGACTAGTTGTGGTTTTCTGTGGTGGTCTCTGTCTCCTACAAAGACAACCTTCTGAGAGAGGACTGATGTCTTAGGGTTTCTATTGCTGTGATGAAACACCATGATCAAAAAAGCAAGTTGGGGAGGAAAAGGGTTTATTCAGCTTACACTTCCACAGCACTGTTTGTTCATCACCAAAGGAAGTCAGGACAGGAACTCAAGTTGGGCAGGAGCCTGGAGGCAGGAGCTGATGCAGAGGCCATGGAGGGATGCTGCTTACTGGCTTGCTTCCCCTGGCTTGCTCAGCCTGCTTTCCTACAGAATCCAGGCCTACCAATGTAGAGATGGCACCACCCACAATGGGCTGGGCCCTCCCCCACTGATCACTAATTGATAAAATGCCTTACAGCTGGGTCTCATGGAAGCCTTTCCTCCATTAAGATTCTCTTCTTTCAGATGGCTGTAGCTTGTGTGTCAAATTGGCATGAGAGTAGCCATCACAGACGAGATTTACACTTACCTATGGGTATAAGAATAAATGCTTCCATTGCTGTTGGGAGGTGTGCTGGTCTAATAAAGCTGTGTTAGTAGGCTCTCCTCTAGACCCAGGACCTCTCTGGCCCCAGCAGGCAGGCTAGGTGGTCAGTACCAGGCTGTTGAGAAAGCCTTAGGTCCGATTGGTTACCAGCAAGTCTGAGAACTACTATTTAGGACTGTCTTGAAGGGCCGGTCATTATTGTGGTTCATCGCATTTTCACAGTCAGGTAGGACTACTAATTGCTAGCCTCCTTTGGCAGCTTGCATTGCACCTTCTTAAACTATGAAAGCTAGTTCTCAGAGAGGAGGCTTTCTCTGAGCATTCTTTATTTAAAGATAATTAGGGTTTAATTTGGGATTCTCGAGCAGTAACAGTGTTGTGATTATATACAGTCTATAGTTTACCTCACCCTGAGCAGCATATAAAAGGCCTTCTCAGCATTAATATTATTTTTCTGAGTTGATGCACAGTTAAAGACACTTTGGTTTTGCAAAATGTTAGATTGACATTGGGGCCAGATATTATTGGGCTGTCCTTTGTGTCATGGAGACTCTGTGCACCACAGAGTTTTAGTACTGAAGCCAGAGGCTTTATTTTCCAACTTGAAGTGTTAGTGGTGTGCTCTGCTGCCTTGACAACACCACAGACAAAGTGGTTCAAACAAGAGGCATGTAGTTTTCATAGTTTTGGAGGCTACAGGTTCAAGGCTAGGGTGGTACTGTCTGTGACGGCTCCTGGCGAGGGCCCTTTTCCTGGTCCTTACATGCTGCCTTCTTGCTTGGCATCTTCCCTGTGCTAACGTGTGTAAAGAAGAAGGGAGGCAGAGGGGCAGGTGGTAGGAGAGAGGAAGAGAGGAAGGAAGGAAAGAGGGAGGGCAGGTTTGTTGGTTTAGGGCCTTAATGCATGGACTATGGGGGACCCCCACTTGAGTTCAGAATAAAGGACTTTTGCCAGAAGGCCTAGACCATTTTCATTTATTTTTGTAGTTTACATAAATATAAGATGTAGAGCTTTATTGCTTTGGAAGAATACAGCGCCTTGTTTTAGTTTTTCTGCTGTTTGGTGATTTTTATTCTATTTTATGGTAGTTACTGTTTTTAAAAGGCTTCACGACTTGCTGAGAATATTTCAAGAGTCTAATCTGCTTTTTTCCATGTCATGCTATGTGCACAACCACTATCCCTTACTCCTCAAAATGTGTGCAACCAGAAGCTTTTGAAGTTTGGAATACTTGAACATACATAATGAGATCCCATGGGCTTAGGACTGAGGTCTAAATGCTAAATGTATTTGGGCTTTACAAGGATCTGTACTTACAACCCCAGGATGATTTTATACTGTGCTTTTAGTGTACGTGTGTGCTGACTGACACCTGTCATGTAAGATCACTGTGACATCAGCTTGGTGCCCAGAATTTCAGGTTTGGAGTATCGTGGGCTGCTTCCTGTCCATCCGTCTGTCCGTCGGTCCGTCTGTCCGTGTGTGTGTGTGTTTTCCATTTGTGTTTCATTTACTTTTCTCTTTGTTTTAGTATTTTTACACAATATTGAATGTTAGCATTTGTTTTTAGTGCATGTGTGAGTGTGGGCTTGGTATGCCCAGGGCGTCACTGCCTGGGGAACATGGCGGCCAACCTGGAGTGTGGTGGGCGGAGCCTGCCACTGCTGCTGTGAGTGACAGGTGAGAGGAAGCTTCTGCCTGACCATTGCCTCTTCTTTGGAGCTCTCAGCTGTATCTGGTCCAGGCACGGGGCCTAGCGTCATGAGTCTTCACTCTTGGCTGTATTCTGTTGCCTTTGGTGTCATGCACCAGGGTTCTTTGTTTCAGGGTGGTTGGGTGTAATGTAGGTGATGAAGGAGCTCTTCCTTGTCTTTGACTTGTTGAACTTTGACCTTTGGGTGAGTCATGAGAGCAGAAGCCCCATACTGCCTTCACTGTACCTTGTCAAAGCTTTGAAGACCCACAGTAGGCGCCCTTAACTAGTCACCTTCAGTGAGGACCCTCTTGGCAACTAGGGAGTTCTAGAATACTCTGGCCAATGTATCTGTAGGTTAGCCTTTTTATTAACTCTGATGTAGTTAATGTTTTCTTACAGACAGAACCGCCACTGAACACACCAGAAAACAGAGAGTACCTTGCAGAAATCATGTTTGAATCATTTAATGTACCAGGACTCTACATTGCGGTACAGGTAATTAAAGAAAAACACCCACATTATCTTTGTGATTCTGTTGTGTAAGAAGCAGTAATTCCAAGGTCATTTGTGCTCAGTCTGGCTGGACACTCATAACTACCACTGAAGTGAGATTGGTCTGGATCTACAGATTTCCTAGGCAGAGTCTCATGTGTTTTTATTTGGGTGACAAGTTAGAGATGTAGAGGCCTTCCTTCCTTCCTTCCTTCCTTCCTTCCTTCCTTCCTTCCTTCCTTTTTTAAAAAAACTTCTCACGCTTACTTTGCCTCACTGTTAAGAAAAAACAAAACAAACCTAACAACGGTGAAAGTGAAAAGAACAGACATCCTAAAATCCATTGGAAAACAAGGTAACCTGGGAAGCGTGTCTCAAGCCTTATACTACCACATGGGGGGATAAGGCAAGAAGTCAACCTGGGATAGATTTGTGTTCTGAGGCAAGTCCGAGTTGCAGAGTGAGATCCTGTCTCAAAAACACAACAAACAAACAAACAAACAAACAAACACCGAGCCAAAACAAAGTCAATGCCTCTAGAGAACCCTAGGATTCGGCTGCGTTAGTTCTGTGCACTCTGGCTTCGGAGAGGCCCTGAGCTCCCAGGGGCTTCAGGGCTCATCTTGAAGCTTTTTCTTGGCTTACAGTCTCATTGTTGCTTTAGTGGTTGTATATGAAGAAGTTGGTTGGAGTTTTGAGGAGTAACTGAGATGCATCTCTTTCCAAGATTCCTGCCTAATATTATTTCCTTCTAAGAGAAGAGTCCCAGGGGAGATGCAGTTTGGAGGTGCTGTGCTGTTGTCCCCTCATGATCAGTCATAGTGCCTTTTGACACAGCAAAGGCTCCAACAATTCTTACAGGGGAATCTAGAATCATTATTTTTTCTCCTGGTCTTTTTTGAGATAAGGTTTCTCTGTGTAACCATGACTGACCTGGAACTCACTCGGTAGACCAAGCTGGCCTCAAACTTACAGAGATCAGCCTGCCTCTGCTGGCATTAAAGGCATGAGCCACACTGCCCAGCTGAGACCTATTCATTCTCTTCTCTCCCAGGATACCTATAATGTATAGAATAGGAAGGTACTCAGGAACACCGAACTTACTATTATTATTTGAACTATAGCCTACAGTTGCCTCAAAGTCAGGATGATCCCCCTGTCTCACCCTCTTTGAGTATGTGATGACAAGTGTGTTCCACAATGTCCCACAATAACTATTAGTTCTTAAGATGATCCACATGCCATACTTAGAGTCTCCATGACATGAAGGACAGCCAAATAATTTCGTATCTGGCCACAATGTCAATCTAACATTTTGCAAAACCAAAATATCTTTAACTGTGTATCAACTCAGAACATTGATGTTAATGCTGAGAAGGCCTTTTATATGCTGCTCAGGGTGAGGCGAGTGTTGCACTGCTAACAGTCATGTTTTTTAAAAGTGAATTCCTATGTTCTGCCTTGGCCTGACATTCGCTGGACAGTTCCTTGCTGTGGGTGTCCTGTGCATGGCAGAGTGTGGGGCAGCAGCCCCCTTGCCCCCCACATACACACACCGCCTCCTCACCTCTGACAAACTGTGACTGTGGGCAATGGCAGCGGACATGGCCAGCTGCTCTGTGAGGAGAGAGTTGCCTTTGGCTGAGAACTGCTGTCTTGCATCTGTCAGATGAGAGTTTCTGGGTGGGGGGCGGCCCTCATCATCCGTGAGAGAAGAGCTCCATGCGGGCTGGGAGAGTGCTTGCCCAGCATAAACCCTGGGGTTGATCCCAAGCCCGGAATAAACTGTGTATGGTGACACACATCTGAATTCCTAATACTCTGGAGCTGGAGGCAGGAAGATCAGGAGTTAGGCCATTCTTGGCTGACAGTGAGCCTGGGTTTCATGAGACCTTGCCTTGAACCACAAACTCCCGAACAAACAAACAAACAAGCAAAGAAAAGCCCCAGCTCCATGTGTCTTACCTTGTAGTGTTTGTGGCTGCCCTTGGACCACCAGCAGATTAGAAGTTAAACCTTATGATTTAGCAGTGGGATTCCACTTCATTGATTTTGTTTGTAAAACTTTATAGGTTCTTGTTGAAAACTTGACTCCTTCATTTGAAGTGAAAACTGGCATGCAGGTTAGCTGAGTGAGAATTGTAATGTAGGAGATGTGGGGTCGGGAAAGGGAAGTTTCTCAGATTTATTAAGTAAGAAAGAGTTCACTGCAGGATCTGAGACCAGCTGAGCAGTGGCTTTTGATCTTCCTGGTTGTGATGCCTCTCTTCAGTGGCTGATCAATGTCTCTCTTTCTAGGCAGTGCTGGCTCTGGCAGCCTCTTGGACATCCCGGCAAGTTGGTGAACGCACACTAACGGGGATAGTTATAGACAGTGGAGATGGTGTCACCCACGTTATCCCGGTGGTAAGCACGGGGTTCTTATTTTACTCTCTGAGGTTTAAGCTGACCTGGGGTAAGAGAAGAAATGAAAAGGCAAATCAAAACGCAGCCTACTCAAGTAACATGCCAGCTTTTACGTGGTGTAGTAGAAACAGCTATGGGACCGACCGACTCCTTCCTTCCTTCCTTCCTTCCTTCCTTCCTTCCTTCCTTCCTTCCTTCCTTCCTTCCTTCCTTCCTTCCTTTCCTTCCTTCCTTCTTTATTTCTTCCTCTCTTTTTCTCTTTCTTTCTTTCTTTCTTTCTTTCTTTCTTTCTTTCTTTCTTTCTTTCTTTCTCTCTTTCTTTCTTCCTCTCTTTTTCTCTCTCGCTCTCTTTCTCTCTCTCTCTCTCTTTTTCTCTCTCTCTGTTTATTGTGAGATAGGATTTTCTTGGCTGGCTTGAACTGACAGACATCTATCTGCCTCTGCCTCTCAAGTGCTGGGATTCAAAGTATATGTCACCATGCCAGCCTTGGCAATGCGAATTTAGAGTTCAGGAAGGTGAGAAAGAGTTCAAAAAGTGGCTATGTTTGTGCCTTTGTTGGTTTTGCAATATGGAGCAAATTATGTAGTCACATGCTTTTTTTTGGCCAGGATTCTGCTGTATTCCCACGAGTGTCACGTGAGTGTCCTGGCTTGAATGAAAATGGTCCATAGGGAGTGGCACTGTTAGGTGGTGTGGCCTTTTGGAGGAAGTACATCACTGGGAGTGGGCTTTGAGGTTTCAGATGCTCAAGCCAGGCCTATTGGGCTATTTATTCCTGCTGCCTGAGGATCCAGATATAGACCTCTCAGCTCCCTCTTCAGCACCATGTCTGCCTGCAGGCCACCATGCTTCCATCATGACAATAATGGACTAAACCTCTGAACTGTAAGCCACCCCAATTCAATGTTTCCCTTTATAAGAGTTTCGATGGCCATGGTGTCTTCACAGTAATAGAATTCCTAAGTAAGACACTCATCATTGGAGCTGCTGCAGTTAGACATCATTCTGATGTCAACGTCGAGGGTCAGTGACAGGCTCTGCTCATCTGGGGCTCAGGAGAACTTGCTCTTGCCTCTGAATGAATTCAAGAGTGACAATCACATTTGATTGCAGGGCTCCTTATGCTATCACCTTTGGGTTTTAAGTCATTAGGGGAGTCAATGCAGGAGGCTTTCTCATCTTTCCTTTGGTCCAAGGGATGACTTAAAGGAATTATTTAAAAAATCAACAGTGTCAGTAGAAAGTCAGACAGTCATGATCATCCCCCTTCAGGTTTTCTCAGTAGCCATAGTTACGGTGTTAACCACAGTTATTTATGTTACCCATCGTTATAAACACACACATCAATTATATGAAGTTCTGTGGCTTGGTTTTGTTACTTGGAGGGTGTGTGTATACTGTGTTTGCATGGAGTTGCATGCCATGATCATATGTAGTAGTCATATGAGCTTGTGGGCCTCACTTCTCTCTACCATGTGAGCTCCAGGGATCAAACTCAGGCCGAGCACCCTTATCTGCTAAGCTATTTTACCAGCCCTTAAATAAGTTTAAGTTTTGAAAAAAAAGTTATTTAATGATGTTTGTGTCTCTGTATGGGTTTGTGCACATGAATACAGGTTCCCCCAAGAGGCCAGAGGCATTGAAACCCCTGGAACTGGAGTTATTTTGTCTGCTGTCCCATATCAGCGCTGGCAACGGAGCTTAGTCTGCAGCAAGAGCAGTTCATGACCTTAGTCGCTGAGCCATTTCTCCAGCCTCCTAAATGTAAATTTAAAATGCAAATAAGAGAATTAAAAAATCCAAAACTGAGTGGGGTGGCACAAGCCTGTAATTCCAGCGTTTGAAAGGTGAAGGCAGGAGATTCAGAAGAGAAAGGTCATCCTTGGCTTAATACTGAGCTTAGGGCCAGCCCGGGATACGTGAGACCCGTGTCAACCAGCTTCACAAAATTGAACATCTTTTACCTTCATGTCGTGTGTGTATACACACCAAACAAACAAACAAACAAACAAAACCCAACTTGGCTAAAGCCAAGCAAGACGGGTGAACTTCCTCTCTTGCTGCTTTGTGTCTGCTGAAAGGCTAAAGTCATGAAAGGCTTTATGGTCCCTGTAACCCTGTACCCCTGCCCACGTGTCCTCTTCATGGGAGGAGTGGACCCTTCAGAGCCGTCTCAGAGGCTGGCTCTGTGGGAGTTGCTGGAGGAGGTGCTGCCCCTCTGGCTTTCTCACTGCTGTGCTGCCTTGTAGAGCAGAGGGCCTTTGCTCCCAGTGCTGGAGCCCCAGGTCTGCCTGCACCCCTTCTCCATCATCTCCACACTGTGGGCCAGGGTGAGCAGAGGCCCTTCTATCACTTGTTCCCTTTGCCCAGGGTCAAGGGTCACTCAGAAAGTGTATGGTAGGAAGAAAAGACATTTCACATAGAGCCCAGGTCCAGAGAGAAAGGGTTTTGTAATTTATTACTGTAGATTCTTCTCCCATTTATAAAAATTAATTTGTTACTGATAATCTGGGTAAAGTTAAGAGAACAAAATTACTCATAAATCCATCTAGACAATCACACTATGAACTGCATAGCCTCTCAAGTGTTGGTTAAAACACACATGCACAAGCACAGAGAATATCTTCTGTCTAGTTTGTGTTCTAACAGAATAAATAATACTAAAGTTGTATTTTGCACATTCATTTAATGATACCTTTTCTGTATGGTCAAACATCCTATGAAAAATTGTCACCTAAAATCATGGTGTGTGATCTAAAGTGACATGGTGGTGACTGTCCTGCTGTTGGGTGCGAAGCACACTGAGAAGCCTACTTAATGCTGGCTTTAGGAATTGGTGTATGTGGGTCTCACGGGGTGATTGGGAAGATTCCATGTGTTAGAAGCTAATGTTTAATTGCTTGTTTCTCTAAAAATATTTTACAAATAGTTGTACTTTGCAGAAAGGACCAATGTTTTGTCTAGAAGTTAGGAGCATGGGGGAGGAGCCCAGGAGGACTTGGGGAGGTGATCCTTACAGCTTAGCATGGCTCTGTCTGTGCCTGTGCTGATGGATGTAGTACACACACACACACACACACTCACACACACACAGAGTACACACACAGTACACACACACATACACACACACACACACACACAGAGTACACACACAGTACACACACACACACACACACACACACAGTACACACTCACACACACACACACACACACACACACACACACACACATGCGTGTACCCAGCATGGAGCTGTGGTTCATCTTCATGTCCTCTCTTTCCCCCTGGCCCTGTGGCACAGCGACCACAAAGTGCTAGTGTGTGAAACTGATCACCAGTGTCCCCACACCTGAGTCTCTGCAGACAAGCTGGATGGGTGGCCAGGCTTGTGGCTGCTATGGCAAGTGTGTGCAAACAGAAGGTCAGTGAGGGGACTTTGGGCCCATCACTGCTGTGGGCAGGTGGACTCTAGGCACTCCTGCTAGTGGATGGCAGAGTTATTGTGGACTCCCACAGGCCCCTCACAGACATGCCTTTAGTAGCTCAGAAAGGCATCAGGGAGCATCCAGATCCTAAGATGCACTGGTCTTAGCTAGCACTGACTGGTTAGCTTCTTTGAATCACTTTCAATGTGCTGAACAGAGCCATGTCTTGAATCCTTATATCTGCCCTTAAAGCCCATGTGTGACCGGCTGGGTTTTATTTCATAGACGCTGTAAATGCCCTCAGGGTATTTGCTCCACACTAGGGATGGAGGTTAGGATCCCTGACCCAGGGTTGGGATCCAGGCTTTGGGGATCACCGTCCTCTGTGCTTTTCCACAGTTGCTAACTTTGAGTTAGGAGCAGCTTCATCGGTGGTTTGACAGTGCACAGACAAAGCCTGTTTGGCCTACTTAGAGGAAAGCTTCACTGTCAGGTTAGCTCCTCTCTCAGGCAGCAGCACCTTTTACAAACGACCAATTCTGTGTCGTTGCCTACATGTTCCTAATGGAAACATTTTGGTTGCTTATGGAGATTCAGGTTATTGGAGTCATTCAGAATTTTAAATATTAATGGAACTTCAGATGCTGTCATTTAAAAAGACCAGAGATACTGAACCTTATAAGTGGGAGCCATTAAATGCTAGTTCAGTGCTCAGAAGGGTGGACATCTGGGAAGGGGAGGGTGGGGACCTGCTGAGTGCACGGGCTCTGGACTGTGGTTAGTGACGTGGCTGTCCTGCCTCCTCTCGTCTTCTCTCCTCTCCTCTCCAGGCAGAAGGCTATGTAATTGGAAGCTGCATCAAACACATCCCAATTGCAGGTAGAGATATTACGTATTTCATTCAACAGCTGCTAAGGGAGAGGGAGGTGGGAATCCCTCCTGAGCAGTCACTGGAAACCGCAAAAGCCATCAAGGTAAAAACAGAAGGGAACCTGGCTGGTTTGGGGGTGAGGGAGATGGTGCTTGGGTGTTCCCCTCAATGCCACTGCCCCTCCTGCTCCCTTCCTGTCCCCCGAGAGTGTGGGCCTTGGTTGTTTTGCCATTGAGTTTCCTGTGCTGGGGACGTGAGGCTCAGTGTGCTCTCCTACACAGAGAGCGGCTTCTGAGCTGGTGTTGAGCCACCGGTGTGTGGAGTAGAGCATTGTTTAATTGAAGCCTAATTAAACCAAACCTTCAATTAGCTGCATGCTGCTTCCCCATCTCCCTCCGTGCTTCCATTTAGAATCAGGAGGCGAGTCGCAGCAGTAGCTGTCAGGAATCCTGAGGTGTTTGCGTGCTTTGTGTCCTGAGAGTACACCTCAGAACCCTGCCAGTCTAGATCTCAGGGTCCTTAAACAGAATCCACCTGCCTGTCTCCAGACCTCAGTTACCTGTTACAGCAGTGACAGGAAAATGTGAACTTAGTAACAAAAGAACAAAGTGAAACTTAGTAACAAAAGAACAAAAGGTCATTATTTAGAGGGTCTACTTGACCTCACCCATCTTCCTATTGGTGTGGGCATGGCAGTTACAGACTTTTAAAAGGAATTTTTCTTCTCAGCTAGCAAAACTAAAACATTAAAAAAAATCAAAATGCAAGAGATTCCTGAGTGTTCAAGGCTGGTTATCATATATCGAGAGGAGGGAGGGTTTTGTTTGAATCTGGAGAAGGGTCTGAGGTGGGGTATGACATGTGACCTCACACAGCTCTGGTTCTGAGCTGCAGCGTAGAGGGGTAACTCTCCTGCTGTTTCCTCTCAGCCAAGCATCTCTGGAGGTTGGTTAAATTCAAAGAGGCAGGGGACAAGATTTCTGAATTTTGGCTGATGCTAGTTGAGAACAATCCTTTTGGGATGGGACAGGTAGAGGGCTGGCTCCTACAGAAAAAAAATGCCACCTGTCCCTTCCTCGTGGGCTTGGGCTTCCCAGGACTGGGGAGACTTGAAGTCCTCAAACAAAAGGGAAAAACTGGTCGTTCCATGGTGGGGAGAGATTTGAAAAGATGTCCTCAGACTTCTTTGTAGACTAAAATATTTCCAAGGTTTCCCCTCAGCCTTTGTTTCCTTTTCCTCAGTGGGAGCCATCTCTTGGCAGCCCCAGTGCTCTCGCCTGATTCTGCTCTTATTCTACAGTAGCTGCCAACTGATGTCATGATGTTTGCTTATTTCAGTCACCTAGTGTCTGACTCTGAGCTAGATGGCCTCTGAGAGGGATCTAAGTGTTTCATCGACTGTGTATCTCCAGTGTTGATCAAGTGACTTAGAATACCTAACCAGCAAGGTCAGGGGATCAAGCAGACATTTAACAGGAGGACAGATAGCATTCCCTTAGGCACGCATGCGTGCACATACTCTCTCTCTCTCTCTCTCTCTGTCTGTCTCTCTCTCTCTCTCTGTCTCTCTCTCTCTCTGTCTCTCTCTCTCTCTCTCTCTCTCTCTCTCTCTCTCTCTCTCTCTCTCTCTCTCTCTGTCTCTCTGTCTCTCTCATGCAGTTGGCTTCTGGGCCAAGCTTAGCTTGTTGGTCTTGTGGACAGTAGTGAGGCTGGCACCTGACAGGGAGCCTGAGGGGGCAAGCAAAGCCTGGGTGGAGACAAGGAGCTGATGTTTTATAGATAGATATTATTTCAGACAAAATGGCAACAGAATTAGGGAGAACATGGTAGTGATGTGTAACCATTGCAGAGAAAACAGACTTACCTATTCAAGTGTAGTCATGCTTAAGCTGAAAGACAGCAGGACACATGCTTGATGGTTCAATCACCCAAGAGTTACAGTGTAGGCAGAGATGAGTTCAGAGGTGTCTGTAAGATGTGGGTTCCTGTGTATTTGTCAGAGGGCAGAGGTGCGGGTACTTATCAATGCTTTGGCCATGTCTTTTTGTGTACATACAGGAGAAGTACTGTTACATTTGCCCGGATATTGTCAGAGAATTTGCTAAGTATGACGTAGATCCTCGGAAGTGGATCAAACAGTACACAGGGATCAATGCCATCAACCGGAAGAAGTTCATTATAGATGTTGGTTATGAAAGGTTCCTGGGACCAGAAATATTCTTTCACCCTGAGGTAAGATGTCTGTCTGAGTGTACTGAGTAGTGAATGTGGAGCGATGCTGCCCTCCAGTGTGCAGAAGGAGCAGTTCCCAGTAAAGGGACCCAGTGAGCAAGTTGGTTTCACATGGTGGTTCCCTCTGCAGAGTGGTTGCCTGGTGTGCCTTGCTGTAGGCTTACCCGCTTTAACAGTTAAGGTTGGGGTTATCCTGGGCATGAGGAAGATCTCTGAAGAGCAATAGGAGAAATGGATTTGAAACTGATCTCCAGGCACCTGTAGGAATAAAGCAGTCACTAATCTCAAGGTCTGTGTGCATTGATCCCTGTATGAAAGTAACAGTAAGACGGAGTGTTTTGTGACTGTGCGTGTAAAACCAGTGAATGCCCAGCTGGTGAACTGGCTCATAACTGTCTGCAACTCCAGCTCCAGGGGATATGCTGTCTTCTTCTGGTCTCTGCGGGCACTGCACTCAGATGCTCAAACCAACATCCAGACACACCCACACACATAACAAAGTACATAATTAAAAGTAAAAATGAAGTCTTAACATTTTGTTTGAAAATAGTTTGTGTTATTTGAGAAAGTGTATAATATTTCTTTCCTATTTATATAAAATATAGTTTGCCAACCCAGACTTTATGGAGTCCATCTCGGATGTTGTTGATGACGTCATACAGAGCTGTCCCATAGATGTGCGCCGGCCGCTGTATAAGGTATAAACTTCTTGGGTAAGGTGTTTTGAGTTCCTTCCCACATAAAAGGCCTGTAGTTGTTGGCTATCCATGTAGCAAGTCTTCATCACTGTTTTCCTGCTCTCGGCAGGAAACGAATTCCAGTTGTGTATAACTGAGAGCTTTGACTCAGAGAGGGGATGAGTGGGACGCTGGGAATATGACACAACCAACAGAGGGACTTTTCAAACTCTTTTCTTCCTCCCTTCCCCTCCCTCCTCTGCTTGAGCGCAGACCATGACTTTCCTGTCTCGCCCTCCCTAGCACTGGGGTTTCAAACCCTGTGTCTCCATGCCTGGCGTGAGCTGTCTTTTTGTCTTGACTGTCAAACTGGATTGAGTTACACAGCCTGAGCCATACACACCAATTGAAAGAGGAAGGTTTGCCCTGCTCAGGCTCTCTGGGAACCGCTCTTATTCTTTGCTGGGTATTTACGGTCAGTGCTGAGGTTAGCCCGGCAGTAAGTACAAATATGCACGTGGAGGAGTTTTTCAAAATTCTTTGATTGTCTGGAATTGTAAGAATGAAACGAGAGAAATCTAGTCATTGTTACATGAAATGAATAATGGCTGACAGCTGGTTAGCAAGAGCAGAAATTATCTTCAGATAACATGTGCATGTGTGCATCAAGCCTTCATCCTCAGCTAACGTGCATGTGTGCATCGAGCCTTTGATTCAGCTTCATGACCTCACATTACACTATGCACACACAGGCATCTACATTTTAAACAGAGAAAGGTGCTTAGTGAAAATGTATTAACTACTGCTGTGTTCCATACTAGGTACTACATACCTTTTAAAGAATGGGGTAAATTCCCATGGAAAAGTCTTTGGTGGGAAAACAGCTATTGTCATCCAACTCATATGAGTATAGTGCAAGGGGTTTAATAGTTACTTGCATTTCCTTATTCTTATATATATATATTTTTTATTTACAGGATATTGCTGTGCAGTCTAGGTTGACTCTAAACTTGTAGTCATTTGCCTTAATGCTCTGTTTGTTGGATTATTTGTATAGCATTTCCGGGCTTTCATTAATCTTGTACTGAGAGTCACTATACAGTCACACACATACTTCCAGATTGAATTTTGTGTCTCGTTGCGTTCCAGGTCCTGTTGCTGTTGAGAAGCAACCTTGAGCTTCTTCCAGCTGAACAGATTATTCTTGAAAGCACATTACTAATTGTAGGCCTTAATCAATTAACAAATATCTGTGATGCATTGAGTGTGTATATGTTAGAGAACTGAATCAAACAGTTGCCTATGGCCACTCCCTGTAGGCATGCTGTTTCTGTCTGCATATCACAGTCAAACAGAGACGAGCCCTTGAAATACCAGTCCCTGTCCCAAAGCCCATCTATACAGCTCTGAGTTAGTGAGGTTTCTGCATGTAGGGGGTCTAGAGTATACCGTGTCTTTGAACTTGTATGTATTTGGGAGGATCATGTTAACTGCTAAATGGCAAGGTTGGCTTTTGAACCAGTTTCCTGTATCTTTGATAAGTTTAGGCCTTCCCTACTGAGTCACTCTGCCCATCTCTGAAGAGATAGTGAGAAGAAAACCTTGCCTACTTCTCCTTAGGAGAACCACTCCTCCACTGTGGGCTGTAGAGGCTTTAGCTTGCCTGGCCATCCAGTTTGTGACAGTAACTAGTATACATGAGCTTCGTTTGTGTGTATAAGAAGGTAATAGATATACAGGAGTTGTCTCAGGGTTTCTATTGCTGTGATAAACACTATGACCAGAAACAACCCGAGGGATGAACAGTGTTTGGCTTCTGTGTCCCAATCACAACCCATCATGTAGGAATGCCAGGGTATGTGCTCAAGGCAGGAATCTTCAGCCAGGAGTTGGTGCAGAGGCCATAGAGGGATGCTCCTTACTGGCTTGCTCCCCGTGGCTTACACAGCCTGTTTTCTTATAGCATCCAGGTTCACTAGCCTAGGGATGGCTCCACCCCCCAGAGACCTGGACCTTCGCATATCAAGGAAATGTATCACAGACTTAACCACAGGCCAATTTGGTGGGTGGGTGGGGGAGCATTTTTTAACAGGTTCTCTCTTTGGGTAGGCTGCTGGGTGGGTAGGGTGGCAGGGGGCAGGGTGCCAGGTCGGTATGGGGCTGCTAGTTGCTATTGTAGCATCGGAAGTGATAGAATTCAAGTCCCACTGAGCTGGGAAGGCTGAGGACAGTGGAGTTGGCCACACTATGTGTTGTTTTTAATGAAGCTTGAGCATTCTACTCTGGAGAGAGAGGAGAGTCAAAAGAGGCTGCCCCTCCTCTGTCTCCTGAGACATTCATTGCTGTAACTAGATTCTGACAGGAAATGGACCTTGGGGGTTCTTGTCTTTCTTAGGGCAGCAGCCATTGTGGCGCCTCAGTGAGTTTGACATTGTCTTGGGTTCTTTCAGGAAGCTGCCACTCCCTCCTTGGGCAGCCCTCGGGTCACTCTTCTTGCTCTGGCAGTGTTTGGTGGGCATCTCAGCTTCTACTACTACCACTAAGAAAGGGACTGCTTCCCGAAGCCAGGGTGTGATGAGAAAGTGGAATATTGAGAATTATGGATGCCCACTTGAAAAATATCCTGTGGCCTCAGTTTCACAGTGGCTAAATGTACAGACATATAGGTGTTTGAGTGTCTAAAGAAATTAGGTTAGAAGACACAATCTGTAGCACACACGGGTGTCTTTCTGTGCATAGCCCAACACCTGCTGTCTGTAGGGGGTGCCTCTTGTTTTCATTTTTGTTCTGAGGCCCTCTCTTCTTCATTCTTGCCAGTGACCTAGGCCCCTTTCACAGTGGGGCAGCAATCAGTGGATCAGAACGATTGGACAACATGGTCTAGGCCCAGGGAAACTCAGATTAGACAGGGGGAATAACACATTTGGTGGACCTTGATGGATTCCTGGATTGTAAAACGCCCTCTCCTAGGAGTGCGGATGTTATCTTCCTGATGTCATCCTCCTGTGTGCTTTCCCTCCAGTCTCACAGCTTTATCCAGACAGTGGAGAACTCATGGATGGAGTTTGCAGCAAGCTCCATGATATCCTGTTCAGCCCTAGAAGGTTATCTTTCTTCTTGTTTGGAGCCTTCTCCTTTCTTGAGTAATCCAGACTTGTGGGGCCAAGGCTGTTCTATTTTGCTCATTCAGCCTTGGTGATTTTCAGGGGGTTTCTTATGACCGAGTGGGTAAGAGGTGGCTCGCTTTAGACTGTGGAGTGACCCAAGACTTTGTTGGCCATCGAGCCAACATCTTGTCCAGGTTCTCAGGCAAGAAGAAAAACAACCAGTAAGAATAAAAGATAGCTCTGAAGATTTGGACTGTTCGCTTAGCTTTATCGGGGTATGGTTGACATAAAAACGGTGTGTGTTTGTGGTGTGGCCAGGTTGATTTGATGTATGCATCCACTGCAGAAACCATGTTAAGCTGACTAATTCATTCACTCGCCACCTCATAGCTTGCTATGAGTGTGCATGTGTTGAGAAGCCTAAGAGCCACTGACAGCGAATTCCATGTACAGTAGACCTCACTATCAGACAGCAGCTTGTGTCCTGTTCCACAGATCCTCACATAGCTGGGCTGTGTTTAAAGAGGAGGTATATTAAATGCTTATTAAAAACATTTCTAGAGTTTGGCTAAGTTGACAGCTACTGTCAGCAGCTAGTCCATTCTTGGATTATCCGGTGTTTAGTATTTTGTCTGTTCTGCATGAAGGTGGACCAGTTATAATTGCTTTATCATGTAATTGGGTGTCTTTTTCTCTAGTGTGTGTGTTGTCTTGAGTGCTTACTGATACTAGCTGTATTGTTAAATTTAAGGAGATTTAATATATATGTGGTGGTGTGCTTGTCTTTAGGAACTGATCAAAAAGCAGAAAATACTGAAATAATTAATAGGAACCACTGCAAGCTAAATGGCATTAAACGAACCATGCAGTTATGGTAACTGAAGGATGAGCAGCTTGCTTTTAATTAGAGGGATCAAGGCTTTGGGAAGGCACCTTCCAAGCCAGTCAGAGCTGGCCTCTGAGCAGGTGTGGGAGAGGCCTACCTGGTATAGATTCCTGAGCACAGAGGCAGGGATCTAGGGGTGCATAAGGAATTCACCCTTCCTGAAGCCTGGGTGCAGCAGGGCCGGAAGGAGGTGGCAGTATGAGACATCTGTCATCCTGCTTTGGCACTAGGTCGGAAGGTGGGAAAAGATCCTACTTGTTCTATTGTCAAGAAGATGTGACTGCATCTTGATGTGCTCGAAGTTGGCTTTTTCTATAACTAGTGGCTTGAATTGGGTCTAGTATAGTAATTATCTTAGTGCTTGTAAGTCAGAACAGCAGGATGCAGGGTGAACAAGCTGTGTATATTATCTATTGATGTTGAGTAGGTCTGATATCTTCAATAGATGAAACAGAAAATTAGAAAACATATCTACTAGTGGTGTTTTATCTTTGTCTCTCCTTTCTCTCCCTTCAGTACTAGGGATAGAATGCAGGTCATTGTAGGCAAGCACTCTGCTAGTGAGCTACATCTCAACCCAGCATCCTTTACAAATGTCCCTTTCCAGTGAAACCAAATGCAAGTTCAAGATGCAAGCAGACGGAAGGCAGTGGTTTAGATTTGGACAGGGTCACGGGTTTAACAGTTACAGAACGTTTAAACCTACCCACAACATTTAAATGTGCTTCCTGCTAATTTACTCCAAAACACTAAGATTTCTTTCCATCTTAGTGGGAAAGGAAGCCTGGTGTGAACAACTAGTCATGGCTGAATTCAGGTTTTTTTTTTTTAATTTTTAATATTTTTATTACATATTTTCCTCAATTACATTTCCAATGCTATCCCAAACGTCCCCCATAGCGCCCCCCACTTCCCTACCCACCCATTCCCATTCTTTTGGCCCTGGCATTCCCCTATATTGGGGCATATAAAGTTTGCAAGTCCAATGGGCCTCTCTTTCCATTGATGGCCGACTAGGTCATCTTTCGATACATATGCAGCTAGAGACAAGAGCTCGGGGGTTCTGGTTAGTACATCATGTTGTTCCAACAATAGGGTTGCAGATCCCTTTAGCTCCTTGGGTACTTTCTCTAGCTTCTCCATTGGGAGCCCTGTGATACATCCAATAGCTGACTGTGAACATCCACTCCTGTGTTTGCTAGGCCCCGGCATCGTCTCACAAGAGACAGTTATATTTGGGTCCTTTCAGCAAAATCTTGCTAGGGTATGCAATGGTGTCAGCGTTTAGAAGCTGATTATGGGATGGATCCCTGGATACGGCAGTCTCTAAATGGTCCATCCTTTCATCACAGCTACGAACTTTGTCTCTGTAACTCCTTCCCTGGGTGTTTTGTTCCCAATTCTAAGAAGGTACACAGTGTCCACACTTTGGTCTTCATTCTTCTTGAGTTTCATGCGCTTAGCGAATTGTATCTTATATCTTGGGTATCCTAAGTTTTGGGCTAATATCCACTTATATGTGAATACATATTGTGTGAGTTCTTTTGTGATTGTGTTACTTCACTCAAGATGATGCCCTCCAGGTCCATCCATTTGGCTAGGAATTTCATAAATTCATTCTTTTTAATAGCTGAGTAGTACTCCATTGTGTAAATGTACCATAATTTCTGTATCCATTCCTCTGTTGAGGGACATCTGGGTTCTTTCCAGCTTCTGGCTATTATAAATAGGGCTGCTATGAACATAGTGGAGCATGTGTCCTTTTTACCGGTTGGGACATCTTCTGGATATATGCCCAGGAGAGGTATTGCTGGATCCTCCGGTAGTACTATGTCCAATTTTCTGAGGAACCGCCAGACTGATTGCCAGAGTGGTTGTACAAGCTTGCAATCCCACCAACAATGGAGGAGTGTTCCTCTTTCTCCACATCCTCGCCAGCATCTGCTGTCACCTGAATTTTTGATCTTAGCCATTCTGACTAGTGTGAGGTGGAATCTCAGGGTTGTTTTGATTTGCATTTCCCTGATGATTAAGGATGTTGAACATTTTTTCAGGTGCTTCTCTGCCATTCCTCAGGTGAGAATTCTTTGTTCAGTTCTGAGCCCCATTTTTTAATGGGGTTATTTGACTTTCTGGAGTCCACCTTCTTGAGTTCTTTATATATATTGGATATTAGTCCCTTATCTGATTTAGGATAGGTGAAGATCCTTTCCCAATCTGTTGGTGTTTTTTTTGTCTTATTGATGGTGTCTTTAGCCTTGCAGAAGCTTTGTAGTTTCATGAGGTCCCACTTGTCAATTCTCGATCTTACAGCACAAGCCATTACTGTTCTATTCAGGAATTTTTCCCCTGTGCCCATATCTTCAAGGCTTTTCCCCACTTTCTCCTCTATAAGTTTCAGTGTCTCTGGTTTTATGTGAAGTTCCTTGATCCACTTAGACTTGACCTTAGTACAAGGAGATAGGAATGGATCAATTCGCATTCTTCTACATGTTAACAACCAGTTGTGCCAGCACCATTTGTTGAAAATGCTGTCTTTCTTCCACTGGATGTTTTTAGCTCCCTTGTCGAAGATCAAGTGACCGTGGGTGTGTGGGTTCATTTCTGGGTCTTCAATTCTATTCCATTGGTCTATTTGTCTGTCACTATACCAGTACCATGCAGTTTTTATCACAATTGCTCTGTAGTAGAGCTTTAGGTCAGGCATGGTGATTCCACCAGAGGTTCTTTGATCCTTGAGAAGAGTTTTTGCTATCCTAGGTTTTTTGTTATTCCAGATGAATTTGCAGATTGCACTTTCTAATTCGTTGAAGAATTGAGTTGGAATTTTGATGGGGATTGCATTGAATCTGTAGATTGCTTTTGGCAAGATAGCCATTTTTACAATGTTGATCCTGCCAATCCATGAGCATGGGAGATCTTTCCATCTTCTGAGATCTTCTATAATTTCTTTCTTCAGAGACTTGAAGTTTTTATTATACAGATCTTTCACTTCCTTAGTTAGAGTCATGCCAAGATATTTTATATTATTTGTGACTATTGAGAAGGGTGTTGTTTCCCTAATTTCTTTCTCAGCCTGTTTATTCTTTGTGTAGAGAAAGGCCATTGATTTGTTTGAGTTAATTTTATATCCAGCTACTTCACCGAAGCTGTTTATTAGGCTTAGGAGTTCTCTGGTGGAATTTTTAGGGTCACTTATATATACTATCATATCATCTGCAAAGAGTGATATTTTGACTTCATCTTTTCCAATTTGTATCCCTTTGATCTCCTTTTGTTGTCGAATTGCTCTGGCTAGGACTTCAAGTACAATGTTGAATAGGTATGGAGAAAGTGGACAGCCTTGTCTAGTCCCTGATTTTAGAGGGATTGCTTCAAGCTTCTCACCATTTAATTTGATGTTGGCTACTGGTTTGCTGTAGATTGCTTTTATCATGTTTAGTTATGGGCCTTGAATTCCTGATCTTTCCAAGACTTTTATCATGAATGGGTGTTGGATCTTGTCAAATGCTTTTTCTGCATCTAACGAGATGACCATGTGGTTTTTGTCTTTGAGTTTGTTTATATACTGGATTACGTTGATGGATTTCCGTATGTTGAACCATGCCTGCATCCCTGGGATGAAACCTACTTGGTCAGGATGGATGATTGTTTTGATGTGTCCTTGGATTCGGTTAGCAAGAACTTTATTGAGGATTTTTGCATCAATATTCATAAGGGATATTGGTCTGAAGTCTTCTATCTTTGTTGGGTCTTTTTGTGGTTTAGGTATCAGAGTAATTGTGGCTTCATAGAATGAGTTGGGTAGAGTACCTTCTGTTTCTATTTTGTGGAATAGTTTGTGAAGAACTGGGATTAGATCTTCTTTGAAGGTCTGATAGAACTCTGCACTAAACCCATCTGGTCCTGGGCTTTTTTTAGTTGGGAGACTATTAATGACTGCTTCTATTTCCTTGGGGGATATAGGGCTGTTTATATCATTAACCTGATCTTGATTCAACTTTGGTACCTGGTATCTGTCTAGGAACTTCTCCATTTCATCCAGGTTCTCCAGTTTTGTTGAGTATAGCCTTTGGTAGAAGGATCTGATGGTGTTTTGGATGTCTTCAGGATCTGTTGTTATGTCTCCTTTTTCATTTCTGATTTTGTTAATTAGGATGCTTTCCCTGTGCCCTCTAGTGAGTCTGGCTAAGGGTTTATCTATCTTGTTGATTTTCTCAAAGAACCAGCTCCTTGATTGGTTGATTCTTTGAATAGTTCTTCTTGTTTCCACTTGGTTGATTTCGCCCCTGAGTTTGATTATTTCCTGCCGTCTACTCCTCTTGGGTGAATTTGCTTCCTTTTGTTCTAGTGCTTTTAGGTATGTTGTCAAGCTGCTAATGTGTGCTCTCTCTAGTTTCCTTTTGGAGGCACTCAGAGCTATGAGTTTTCCTCTTAGAAATGCTTTCATTGCATCCCATAAGTTTGGGTATGTTGTGGCTTCATTTTCTTTGAACTCTAAAAAGTCCTTAATTTCTTTCTTTATTCCTTCCTTGACCAAGGTATCATTGAGAAGAGTGTTGTTCAGTTTCCACGTGAAGGTTGGCTTTCGATTATTTATTTTGTTATTGAAGATCAGCCTTAGTCCATGGTGATCTGATAGGATCCATGGGACAATTTCAATATTTTTGTATCTGTTGAGGCCTGTTTTATGACCAATTATGTGGTCAATTTTGGAGAAGGTACCATGAGGTGCTGAGAAGAAGGTATATCCTTTTGTTTTAGGATAGAATGTTCTGTAGATATCTGCCAGATCCATTTGATTCATAATTTCTCTTAGTTTCTCTGTGTCCCTGTTTAGTTTCTGTTTCCATGATCTGTCCATTGGTGAAAGTGGTGTGTTGAAGTCTCCCACTATTATTGTATGAGGTGCAATGTGTGCTTTGAGATTTACTAAAGTTTCTTTAATGAATGTGGCTGCCTTTGTATTTGGAGCATAGATATTCAGGATTGATAGTTCCTCTTGGAGGATTTTACCTTTGATGAGTATGAAGTGTCCCTCCCTGTCTTTTTTAATGACTTTGGGTTGGAAGTCAATCTTATCAGATATTAGAATGGCTACTCCAGCTTGTTTCTTCATACCATTTGCTTGGAAAATTGTTTTCCAGCCTTTCATTCTGAGGTAGTGTCTATCCTTTTCTCTGAGATGAGTTTCCTGTAAGCAGCAAAATGTTGGGTCTTGTTTGTGTAGCCAGTTTGTTAGTCTATGTCTTTTTATCGGGGAGTTGAGTCCATTGATATTAAGAGACATTAAGGAAAAGTAATTGTTGTTTCCTGTTATTTTTGTTGTTAAAGTTGGCATTCTGTTCTTGTGGCTGTCTTCTTTTAGGTTTGTTGAGGGATTATCTTCTTGTTGTTTCTAGGGCGTGGTTCCTGTCCTTCTATTGGTTTTTTTCTGTTATTATCCTTTGAAGGGCTGGATTCGTGGAGAGATAATGTGTGAATTTGGTTTTGTCGTGGAATACTTTGGTTTCTCCATCTATGTTAATTGAGAGTTTGGCTGGGTATAGTAGCCTGGGCTGGAATTTGTGTTCTTTTAGTGTCTGTATAACATCCGTCCAGGATCTTCTGGCTTTCATAGTCTCTGGTGAAAAATCTGGTGTAATTCTGATAGGCTTGCCTTTATATGTTACTTGGCCTTTTTCTCTTACTGCTTTTAGTATTCTATCTTTATTTAGAGCATTTGTTGTTCTGATTATTATGTGTCGGGAGGTATTTCTTTTCTGGTCCAGTCTATTTGGAGTTCTGTAGGCTTCTTGTATGTTCATGGGCATCTCTTTCTTTAGATTTGGGAAGTTTTCTTCTATAATTTTGTTGAAGATGTTTGCTGGTCCTTTGAGTTGAAAATCTTCATTCTCATCCACTCCTATTATCCGTAGGTTTGGTCTTCTCATTGTGTCCTGTATTTCTTGGATGTTTTGAGTTAGGATCTTTTTGCATTTTACATTTTCCTTGATTGTTGTGCCGATGTTCTCTATGGAATCTTCTGCACCTGAGATTCTCTCTTCCATCTCTTGTATTCTGTTGCTGATGCTCGTATCTATGGTTCCAGATTTCTTTCCTAGGGTTTCTATCTCCAGTGTTGCCTCATTTTGGGTTTTCTTTATTGTGTCTACTTCCCTTTTTAGGTCTAGTATGGTTTTGTTCATTTCCATCATCTGTTTGGATGTGTTTTCCTGTTTTTCATTAAGGACTTCTACGTGTTTGATTAGGTTATCCTGTTTTTCTTTAAGGATTTGAAACTCTTTAGCTGTGTTCTCCTGCAATTCTCTAAGGGATTTTTGTGCTTCCTCTTTACTGTCTTCTACCTGTTTACCAGTTTTCCTTTGTATTTCTTTAAGTGTGTTATTAAAGTCCTTCTTGAAGTCCTCTACCATCATCAGGAGATATGCTTTTAGATCCGTGTCTAGCTTTTCCGGTGTGTTGGGGTGCCCTGGACTGGGCGAAGTGGGAGTGCTGGGTTCTGATGATGGTGAGTGGTCTTGGTTTCTGTTAGTAAGATTATTACGTTTACCTTTCGCCATCTGGTAATCTCTGGGGTTAGTTGTTGTCGTTGTCACTGTTTAAAGATTGGAGCAGAAGCTGTGTTCCACTCACCAGCAGTCTCAAAATCCTGTGGCGGGGGTCGTGGGTAGCTGGCAGTACTCCGGTGCTGGTCCAGCCGGAAGAGGCCTGTGGTCCTACTCAGGCCGGTTTTCTGCTTCCCTAACTAATGCAGTCTCAGGTCCCGCGCGCAATTGGATTGGAGCAGAAGCTGTGTTCCACTCTCCAGAAGTCTTAAGATCCTGTGGCAGGTGTTGTGGGTAGCTGGCGAGTGTCAGCCGACCCTGCGCCCTAGCTACCCCGGTGCTTTTCTGACCGGAAGAGGCTTGTGGCCCTATGTAGGCCGAGTTTCTCCCTCCCCAACCAAAGCAGTCTCAGGTCCCGCGTGATTGGACTGGAGCAGAAGCTGTGTTCCACTCACCAGCAGTCTCAAAATCCTGTGGCGGGGGTCGTGGGTAGCTGGCAGGTGTCAGCCGACCCTGCGCTCTAGCTACCCCGGTGCTGATCCGGCCGGATGAGGCCTGTGGCCCTACTCTCGAATTCAGGTATTTTAATGCAGGGGTAGGATGATAAGTGATAAGTTCTCTCACGATGCCCCGCCGGGGTGTCTGCTGGCTGCTCGCTAGGCTCAGCACAGGCGCTCAGGAAGCAGGGATTCAGTGGCATCTAGTGAGGTGAGCATAATGACGGATGGGCACCCGGTTTGAGCCCAGTTTGGTGCCTCAGGGGCTTCCTGGAGCTAATGCTCCCCATGGGGTTGTACCACAGTGGATGTGGCTGCAGTTCTGGCATCCAGGGCAGTGCCAGTGGCCACATGTGGCTGCTGCATCCTTCAAATGTGGTTGCAACAAGAAGGCATATAAAATTTTGTTGATTTAAATTTATACAGATATAAATAGAAATATTGGACTAAGGGCTACACTGTGGGACAGCTCAGACTGGTGTCCCCCAGGCTGGTGTGATCTGCTCAGAACAGGGAACACAAAGATGGGAACTAAAATGTAATCTTTGCAAGGTGGTGACACACACCTTTAATCCTGGCTCTCAGTAAGGAGAGGCCAGCAGATCTCTGAGTTCCAGGCCAGTCTGGTCTACAGAGTAGGTTCTGAGACAGCCAGGGCTACAAAGAGAAATTGCCTTGGAAAACAAAAACAAAAACAAAAACGAGAGCTGGCTTGCTAGTTAAGAACATGTATTACACAGGATCCAGCACCCACACTGGGTACTCATAACAGTGTGTACCCCAGATCCAGGGTTCCAATGCCCTCTTTTGGCCTCTGCAGGCACCAGTACATATGTGTAACATGCACATACAGAAATGTGCACATGCATACACATAACTAAAAAAGTAAAATAAATCTTTAAGGAGAAGAGTGTTTGCAGAGCCAGGAGCAGAGTGTGCTGTGGGTGGGAAGGGACTCAGCATCCCTGGGCCTGATATTTATATACACAGTAGTGATTGAGAAGCCTGAGGCTTGCCCAAAGCCAGATCACGTGGGACCTGAAGGAGACGGGTGTGCCACTGTGTGCTGGCTGGGATTCTCAGGGAAGACATGGCCTTGCACAGAGTTAGAGATTGAGATTGTCCCGAGGGCCACTGAGGACTTTGGAAGGATACGCAGTGACTCCAGTGGAGAAAAATGACTGTGTCATCACCTGCATCAGGGTGTCACCTCTGTTAGCTACACCTGGGTTCCTGTGTGCTTCAGTCACAAGGTGTGATAGTGTGACAGTTCAACACACACAATCACCCTCAAAGTCAAGTCTCAGAGCACTGGAAGACAACTGTCCCTGGCCTGCCTGGTCACTGTCCCCACAGGATCAGAGGCCAAAGGAATGCAAATGAAGGAAAAAGAAGTCATGTAAGTGATTCCTGCAGATTCCTGCAGCCCCTAAAGCCAGCCTGAACATTTGCTTGGATTTCAAAAGGGGCATGGTTGAGTGTCTCACAGTTAGGGGTTTTCTCAAATGTGCACTTTTAGTTGTCAGCTGAGCCTGTAGCTGCTGTGACATCTAAACTGCAAGAGAGGAGAGGCAGCCTGTCTTGAAGCGTGCTTCTTTTTTCCTGGCCTGTGCTGGTTTGCAAGCATCCTCCTTTTCTCCTGTGTTGTGAGGAGATTGGACCTAGGGCCTTGTATATGCTAGGCAAGTTTGGTAGTGCCGCTGAACTGCGTTCAAGTCCCTTCACATTGTTTTTGAGACAAGCGAAGCTGCTAAAGGTGGCCTCAGACTTGCTTTTTGGCCCAGGTAGGTCTTGAGCTTTCAATTCTTTTCCCTCAGATTCCAGAGTAGCTTGGATTACAGTGCTGCAAGACCAGGTCTTGCCTGAGTGGTTAACACTGTACCTGCAGTTACACATGATGGCGCACAGGTGGCGCCATGTGTCTGTCAAACTGAATTCAAAGTCAAGTGTGAGCTGAGCTGCACTGAAGTTCCAGGAGCAGGAAGTATGGTTGCTTTTGATGTTGTGATACTTTTTTGAACAGGTATTGGAAATGAGACTTAGTGTTTGCACTTGGCCAGCCGCTTACCCCCGAGCCATACCCCCAGTCCATATTATATATTGACAATGAACTTGCTGGTGGTAAAGCTTTTTATTTTAAATCTTTCTGACTTATACTTCAGAAGGCTGACAGGTTGTGTGTATCTAATGTTGTGTCATGGCATTTTCTACCAGCAGAAAGAGGGCACACTTTGCAAAGGTGACTTAAAATGGAGACTTTTGGTAGGGAGGTAATTTTAGAAGGGCTCTTGAAAAAAATATCTACACAAGACAGTGGGTTTCATGAACACTTGACACCCTCACACTGTGCAAAGGGACACAGCAGATGCATCCCGAGCCACTTGGGGAGCGGGGAAGCAGAGGGAGGGGGTGGCCAAAGTATTAGGATGTAAAAATGGACGTCTTCATAAGAAGTTTAGACTCTGTAGGTGGGCAAAGGCCTTATCTCTAATTAAACTGCACATTCAATTTGGTAAACTTCAGGTGTGCCAGAAATGTGTGTAAGAAAGCAGATGTTGCTTGTATCCCTGATTATCAGTTATTGACCATCAGTTATTGATCATCAGTTATCGATTATCAGTTATCGATTATCAGTTATTGCTGAGCTTTTCTTGCGGCTCTGAGTTAGAAGAAGGAGGATGGATGTGTCCCGTCATAGTTCTATCTGTGTCCTGAGTGTTCACTCAGCAGTGTTGTAAAAACGTCCTTAATAGAGCAAACTCTCCAGAAACATCATCCTTCATGAAGTTGGTTCAGTGCTGACCCTTCCCTGTGTTTGAGTACTTAGTGTTTTTCTGAACTTACATCCCGTTTTTTCTTTACTTTGTTATGTTTTAGGGCATATGCTAGCCTGAGGCTGGCTCTAGGGGCCGCCTCTCCTTCAGATACTTTGAGAACGTGCTGACTGGAGAAGGTCTGATCCCTTCCTGACTAAGATGCTTTCTGACCTCTCCAGGCCTGTGACTACATTTAGATTTTCAATGGCAGTGTTAAGTGGTTTGCAGAGTTCCTGGGTATCCAGCAGGTTCTGATGGAGTGAGGTGATTGTTAGTGAGAGATGCTTGCTTTCTGTCGGGCTTCCTGTAGAGAGACACACTGAGCTCTGCTCCTGCTGAGAGCTTCTGAGGAAGCTGTCTGTATCTCTCTGTCTTCATGGTCAGGAGCGGCTGCTCCAGAGCAGACAGCTGTGTAGCAGCCAAGTCACCTGTGGGCAGCATGAGGCCTGGGTCCCTAGTTTCTTGGCCTTTCTTGCTTGGAGGAGACTCACATAGGGATGTTGTGATGTCAGAGGTTAAGTCAGCTGATGTCACTGCAGAGTGCCTGTAAAGGCACACAGCAGCATTTGGCACTTAGGAAATATGTGCAGGGCTAGGTAGTTTAGTTTCTAAGTAAGCATATGTTTTCCTGTTCTCCCAAGCTCTGAGTTATGCAGGTCTACAGCACTGAGATCTTACAGCACTGCAGAGTACTAGGGTATTCTGGTGATCATTTACTTCATTCCCTAGTGGATTATTATTATTTTTTAATTAAGAAATCCATTGCAAAGACATGACAAGTAATTGTAAAATTGAGCTGGGTCTTGGACTGGAGGGGAAAAAGGATGTAAAAGTTATTAAAAGGCAAAGAAACAAGATATTGAAGAAGCAGTACTTATGAATGCAGCTTTGAAGATGGCCACTGCAATGTGGGACAGTTTTAGTGTGCACACACCTAAAATGTTTAGGAGGAAGCATGATGCTCTCAGGTGGTTAGACAAAGTTGAGGATAAGAGGGATGGTGACTGACCTAGTGTCCTTGGAAGAGCCACCTGTTATTGCCCGCGCTTTTGTTCCCCCTGGTAAGAACACGCTCAGGGCAACTGGAATCTTCTGCGGCACAAGCTTTATTGCTTACCCCTTCAGGAGCCAGTGGAGAAGAGAGCCAGAGAGAGAGAGAGATAGAGAGATTGATAGAATGGCGGAAACCCGTCCCTTTTATGGAGGACTGTCCTCCGCCTCGGACGTGTAGCTCCCTGATTGGCTGCAGCCCATCGGCCGGAGTTGTCGTCACGGGGAAGGCAGAGCACATGGGGTGGGAAATTACCCCGGCGCATGCACAGATGGTTTGATTACATGGGTGCCAGTGCCATCAGCGCCATCTTGTAATGGCGAATGTGAGGGCGGCTCCTTACAACCTGTGTTACAGGAAGGGACCGTGACCGACTCAGTGTCTTTTGACCGACTTAGTGTCTTTCACTAGCTTGGTGAAGATGAACTATTGAGATGGTTACCAGACCATATGCAGGTCCCCAGCCCCAATAGCGATCCTATATGAAGAAGGTAGAATCACTATTAAATTCAGCTATTGCACCAAGATCTTCTATGTGACCTGAATTGCATTTTAAGTCCCATTCTGTGTTTGATCAGTTTTCTGCCTCAACAAACCAGTTCACAAACAAGCCTGTGGGCCTTCCTGATCCAGATGACTGCTCACAGGGTGACTCACTAGGAAGACTCAGGGGGAGTAAGGACAACCAGTGGGTTCTCAAAATGTGGTACTTCTCAGGTGACCCATCACCATTATCACCATACTTCTTGCTGCTTTCAGGGACTTCATTTTCCTAAGCTTCACTCTTGCTGTAATATTGACCCACACATTTACACACGATGCACTTTGTACAACTAAATGCCCTTAGAGACTTCTATGCCTATGCACAGTGACAGCCAGGGGAGCACTGTGAAAGCCAGGCGAGCACTGTGAGAGGCACGGGAGCATTGTGACAGCCAGGGGAGCAATGTGACAGCCAGAGAGTACTGTGTCAGCCAGGGGAGCACTATGACAACCAGATAGTACTGTGTCAGCCAGGGGAGCACTGTGACAGCCAGGGGAGCACTGTGACAGCCAGGGGAGCACTGAGATAACCAGGAGAGCACTGAGATAACCAGGGGAGCACTGAGATAACCAGGAGAGCACTGTGTTGGCCAGGGATACAGCCTCTTCCCTTAGCAAGCACTATCACTGGGAAAAGGCACTAAACTCCTAAAGTTGCATTGGGCAGACCATGGGCCACACTGGGAACATTCTCTGGCACAAGAAAGGGCTCATACCTCTAAATCTAAAGATTCTTAAAGGGGCCTATGACTTTGAAAAAGTTTTAAAAATGTAAAAATCACATTTTAAGATATGAACTTCCTGTCATTCTAGAGAAAGACATTTTAGAAACAATATTTGGGACCTACTAACAACATTCATTTCATGTTTTCCAAGAAAATGAACCGTGCTTGCTTTATACATTTAAAAAAGTGAAAGACTGGGTTGGGGAGATGCCTCAGTGGGTAAAAGGACTTGCTGTATATATGTAAGTAACCCAGGTTAGGGTGGCAATCTGCATCCATAACCCAGGTTAGGGTGGCAGTCTGTCTGTGATCCTAGTCTCCTCAGATGAGGTAGGAGGCAGATAGGAGACTCCCTGGAAAGTCATGGGGCAGCCATCCTGAGGTATAGAGTGAACAAGAGTGTGGGTTTCTTGTAGGCTTTCCTAAGGCTATGGGTAGGCTATTAGAGCTGAAATTTCTACATAAACTCATGTTAGAGCTGGACTATGTATCAAGGCAGAAGACTAGATCTGAGATGGCTTTACAGGACTCTGCTCTTCTGCCTCTGTCTCTACTGCCTGCTCTACATATCTCACCTCAGCAGCTGTGGCTCTCAGCTTGGCCATCTCTCACTGGCAGCGAGCAGTAATGAGTGGAACAGACCCAGCCTAACCTGGGCTCTCTGGCCTGGATCTGTGTGATTTTGCTTTCCCATAAACTTGTGAGGGATTGGCTGGCTGATGGGGTGCCTGGCATCCAGAAAGGCAGTGTGGGAACTCATGGATCCTTGAAGGATGGTTTTTATTTTCTTTATAGTTTTCTCAAATGATATTTTCTGTCAGAAAGTTAAATGAGGGCAATTTCACTTTCATTGTCCTAAATAATATTCTGTAGCCTGAGAGAATAGAGCTGCCTTTCATTGTAACAGTCAGTCAGTTTCATGATTCTCATCCTGCCTCACCCACCAGACGTCTGGTGTGGTCGCATGATAGAGGCTGGAGCGATCATGGGGCTGTGGGCAGAGGGAGGAGCCATTTGAAAATGTCCCCAGGGGATTTGAATATGCTTCCTTTCAGCATTGCAGCTCTGAAGGATTCCAGTAGGAGGGAAGACCCTGTTGGCTATTATATACAGCCTGTGGGTCAGTTAATGTGGATTTTCTGGCTTCTTGGCTCTTGTCAGGGTTCTGCCCGGGGCATGGGGAGCGTGGGCATGAATTGCTATGTGTTTTCAGTTGCTTACAGTGTAGGAAGTACCAGGGAAATGTTTAGTATTGTGCTGTCACAAAATATATATATATATAATGTACGCCTTTTGGCTAGCGAAAGGTCTCAGGTGAGGGATTCAAGGGGGGCAGTTATTAATGCCATGTAGAATCAGACATGTTGGAGACTCTGAGGAGTTCAGACCCTAGTGACAGAGACAGATAGCATGGTAGAGCTCTGAGGAGAGTCAGCCCACAACGCAGGAGTGCCACCCTTAAAGAAAGCAGGAGCCCATCCTAGAGCCCACTTTAGGGGACCACAGCCAGAAATGCAGATTGGGGTCACCCCAGATTCCATGTTCCAATGTGGAAGCATTTTCAGAGTTTTACAGGATGAAGAAAGTTATAGGTCAAAACAAGTTCAAATGCATTGGTGGGCATGTAAGAGAGGCAACTAGAGCAAGATGGGGGAGCCTTTCTGTAGGCCCCAAATGCTATTCGTAGACTGTCTTAACTTTTGGTTTGGCGGAAACTCGGGATCTTCTAGGCTGATAGCTTACTAAGGCTTTTATACATTAGTCAAAGGATGTTTGTTCTGACACAGAGGTGGACAAGGAATGGCTATTCAGGGGCTAAAGCTAGCCTAAGATAGGCAATTTGCTTCTCGAGCTGCAAGTCCCAGCCTCCCCATATCTCTGCAGTTTGTAACCAGTCTTTGCAAACACAGCAAACCTGTGCTTTCTGGCTGGTGGTGTCAGCTGAAGGATTCCAGGGGACTCAGTGCAGGGAAGAGGAGAGGGTATGGGAGAGTTGCTGCAGGCAGCCCAGCAGCAGTCTGCCTTCAACTCCGACAGGGGGCGCTCATGCTGCACAGTGTGTTACTTACATAAGTCATCCTGCTGTAGGCAGAGACTGGACCATCACAGGCACTCAGTCTCACCCAAGGCTGCGCACTGTTCACTTTGGTCTTTCAGAACGTCGTTCTTTCTGGAGGCTCCACAATGTTCAGAGATTTTGGACGTCATCTGCAGAGAGATTTGAAAAGAGTGGTGGACGCCAGGTTAAAGCTGAGCCAAGAGCTCAGTGGAGGCAGGATAAAGGTAGGAGGCTGTGTGCCAGCCGCTGTGGGGGTAGAGCCAAGCTTCACTGGGGGGTGGGTAGCCGAGGGTTGATGCTGGAATTCATGGGAGGTCGTCCTTAAAACCACCTGGGTCAGTCAGGCATCAATGTGTGTGACCAGGGTGGTGCAGAGACAAGATGGGCTTGTGGTGAGGAAATGTTCTCATTAAATGGAAAAAAAACTGCTGTGCGTGGGGAGCCAGGCCATGCTCATCCAAGACCACAGCTCTGAGCTGCTGGGTGCTGTCTGGGCTTCTCCCTGAGGTGGGCTTTGGTGGGGAAGAGAACCTACAGCAGTGAAGGTGCCCGGTGCAGTGTTTGTTTTGTTATAGTGTTTGGGGGTTCACTTTGTTACTGGCCTTGCTACACCCTGTGATTTGTTTGAGGGAAGCTATTGGTTTGATTAATTGTGTGTTTTAGTATTGGAAGAAGGGGTCTCCTGAATCTGTGGGCTGGGCCTATAGCATGACTGAGGCCGTCACCGGAGGAGTCACTGTCTATCATGGACACACTGCTTGGAGGATGCACTGTGCAGACTAAATGCAGACTAAACGCAGTTGCTTTCTTTTGCAGCCTAAGCCTGTGGAGGTGCAGGTGATCACTCACCACATGCAGCGCTATGCCGTGTGGTTTGGAGGCTCAATGCTGGCCTCAACTGTAAGTCCCTGATCTCTTGTCATTTGTGCTTTCCTATTGAGTTTGGATAAGTATTGTCTACAAATGTGAAATAGCATGTGTTCTGTTTGCATGGCTTTAAATATGCAAAACAAATTCTACTTGATATAAAAATATTTTAGTCACTTAAATTGTATGCTTTATTAACAAACACGGTGGTGGCACATGCCTTTAATCCCAGCATTTAGGAGGCAGAGGCCAGCCTGGTCTACACAGTGAGTTACAGGACAGTCAGGGCTACATAGAGAAACCCTGCCTTGAAAAGAACAGCAACCAAAAACAGAACAAAACAAACAAACAAACAAACAAAACACCCCACTACTACCACCACCACCACCAAAAACCAAAAAAAAAAAAAAACCAAAAAAGTCCACCCTGCTCATTGTCCCTTCCATGTGGTTATTTTATTTATTAATATTCCCCCCACCCCCAGAGTTTGTTAGCAGCCATTTTTAGTTCAGGTTGACACATTTTTGATCCCATTAAGGGAAACTAAGTAGATTTGTTGTTGCTTTGTAAAGTTGGGAATTGCTGAGTGAATTTTAAAAAGTCAAGTCAAGTTCTGCCTGGTTTGTTATCAGATCAGGTGTGGTACCATGATTGGCAGAGACCCTTGGATAAGTCCCTCCCATTTGCTCAATGTTTTCCTCTTCCCACCTGCTCATCTTCTTCCTCTTTCTGGCTGCTCCTCCTGCAGCCGGAGTTCTTTCAGGTCTGTCACACCAAGAAGGACTATGAGGAATATGGGCCAAGCATCTGCCGTCACAACCCGGTCTTTGGAGTCATGTCCTAGTGTCTGCATAGGAGCGATTGTCTGACATTGTCCTGTTGGGGAATAAGTGTCCTTCAGAACCCAGAGCAGCCACGGCTCCTGTACATAGCAGTGTGGAATGGGTGTGTGAGCAGCGTGCTTTCATCACCAGTGGGGCCGGGCACGGTCTTCCCAGTAAAGCCATTTATCCGGTATGACTGTTCTTGGTCCTCCTCCCGGCCCCTCCCCTCCTGCCCCTCCCACTCTCTCTCCTTTCTACCCGAGCTTCTAGTCAAGTGTAGCTCTGAAGGAATCCATGCAACTGTAGAAGCTACTAGAGGATGCAGTGGATTCTCCAGGAAAGACTGTAAGGTGGGGGAACCCTGGCCTTCCCAGCCTATTTTTGTAAATAAAATGTTATAAACTTGAAATACAAATTGATGTTTATATTTCCTATCATTTTGTATTTTATGGTATTTGGTATAACCAGCTAATGCTAAGCATGAGTAGTCACAGAGTTCATGGATGTCAGAGTTCTGTAATAAAGTACTTGATTGTGAGGCATGTTCTGATGTGTGTACAGGCTTTATGCCACGTCTGCTGGGAAGTGATTACATGTTGTTGGGGTGGTGTGACATCTGAGCACCAACCGCTGTTGAGTGAGAGTTGGTACAGATGTATCTAACTTCCTGGAGCTGCTTTATAGAAGACAATGGTTTAATGTTGTTGAGTGCGGGATGAAATACTATTGCACTGTTGTAATAAAGGCTGCTAGAATCTTTATAACTGTTCCTTGTGGTCACTTTTGCCTCCCCATTCATTCAGAGAACCTCAGACTCTATAGGTTTGCAGACAACTGATGATTGATACTGTGTGTGTGTGTGTGTGTGTGTGTGTGTGTGTGTGTTTGTCTTAAAAGTGCCATCAAGCCTGGGTGGACAGCCTGCCTGTTGTGGATGGGGGTGTGGACATCCTTGGGGTGTCCAGGCTGCTATCTTAGGAAGCATTCAGTGCTCTGATGTTTGCTGAGTGACTTCTCACTCAAGTGTAGGTTAGTAGATACAAAGCTCTCCCTTCTCCCGGAATCCTTGTTACTTTAAAAATTGTTGTTATAGTCCTCCAAGTTGTGAGGCATGTTTTTCTCTCAGACACAAGTTTATATTGGAAACTTGAGCTTTGAGGCCTCCTATCTCTCCACATTTGATTCTTCCTGTCAGTTATTCACAGCCATCCTGAATCTGAGAATAGTCAATGATTCTGCGAACCAGAGAGACTACATCCAGGGAACTGTAAATAATTAAAAAAAAATATTAGTTAGTGTGTGTGTTTACACACACGTATGGTCTGTATTTATGTGTGTGTGGTGTATATATCTGTGTGTACATGTGTTCATGGTATGTGTATGCATGGTGTGTAAATGTGTGTGTGTGCAGTGTATACATGCATACATGTGTATGCTCAGTGTGGTGTGTATAGATGTGTATATGAGTGGTATGTATATGTGTGAGCACAAGTGCCAAGGTTCCCACATGAAGGTCAGAGACAACTTGATGTAGTTGGTTTTCTCTTCTTTCACCTTCACTAGGTCTGGGATTGAATCATGTCTGCAGGCTCGCATGTGCCTTTTCCAGTGGAGCTGTCTTACTGGATCCTTGTGTAACTTTCATTGTAGCATAATTATTCTTACTCTAAAATGGACTTTATTATTTTAAAATACTTAATGAATATTTATTACATGAATATACATTTCATTCACTTTGCTTGATAATGTGCTTTGGAGTGCTCACGTGCATATATATATATACACACACATACACACACATATATATATATATATATATATATATATACACACACACAAACTTTGTAATACTTGTATGCTTATAATCTCAGCATTTACCTTGCAGAGGGAGGAGGGTCACTACAAGCTAGAGGTCTGCCTGTGGGTTTTAGGTCATCCAGGGATATACTTGGTGTTTGGGATGGCTCACTGAGTAAAGGCTGTGTTGTACAAGCCCAGCAACCTGAGTCTGATCTCTAGCACTCATAGTGCACAGAAAGAGAACTGAGATTCCACGGTTGTCCTCTGACCTCTATCTATATGCTGTGATATATATGCTAATATATGCTAATGTGCATACACATGTACACTACTAATAAAATGTTCCCCACAGTTAAAAACAAAGCAAAACCCAACATACACACACACACACACACACACACACACACACACACACACACACACACACACACCACACTGTCTGTGTGTGTACATACACACACAGACAGTGTACTCATCACAGTCATGTGTGGGCAGCATCATCTAATACAAAGCCAGCTTAGCAGGAGACTGTTGAGTACACACGGGTGCTGTGCAGATAGGATGGAAAACACCATTCTACCATGCTGACAGCATGGTCCACCGTAGAGCGGTCTCTCCTCTGAATAGCATGTCTGACTGTATTGTAGCTTACTGCTGCTGTCACACTGCACAAGAGCCAGTGACAGGCCATGTTGCTAGAAAAGAGCAACACTGGGAGCGTGAAAGTCCAAGAATAATGCACGTGAGGGTGTTGTCTGCAAGTGTGAATTAACTGTATTAGTGTAGTATCAGGTGAGGCAGGCTACTAACAAAGGAGAGAGCTTTGTTTAGCTGCCAAGCTCAGGGGTTCAAGGGCATCAGTTCGGCTCTGGTGAGGGCCTTCTCATTTGCTCATGGTGTGGTAGATGGTCACAGTGGGAGCATTGTGGGAGTGAAGACTGCATCTGGGTTCAGGAAGCCACAGAACACTGGGTGAGCTTCTGTAATGACCCTCTCTTGGGCATTATCTCAGTCTCTTCGGAGGGCAGAGCCCCCAGAGTGACCCAAAGGCTCTTTACATAATGGGTTCCTATTATGGAAACTATTAGGCTAGCCAGGGAGATGTGTAGTGATAGTCTTGAGATATAGAGCAAGCCAGTGAGATGGCTCTCTGAGCAAAAGCTGTGTGAGCCTGACATGCTGAGTTTGATCCCCAGCACCCACTGTGGAAGGAGAGAACTGACCCAAGGCTGGTCATCACTTGAGACTTGTGATCATTTGAGATTTGCATCCTGCTTCCCCTGCCCCGAATAGTGGTGCCCCAGGACCAAGCCTCCTACTCACGAGGCTAGAGGACAGAGCACATCCATGCTGTAGCTGTAGGTATTTATGGATAGGAAAGGACAGAGTGTAGGAGCCGCACGGCCTGTTGATTCAAGCAAACCCTGAGGGGCATGGAGCAAATCTGCTACCATGGAAGAAACCTACAGTATCCTGTGCTGTTTCCTGTGTGACAGAGATGCTCAACCACAGTCTCCCAATCAAGGGTTCGGGGTCTTTAGTTGTCTTTCATCCAGACACACATTTCTCTGCACTTCCTTGGGAACTTTGGCTCCTCACCACCTTCCAGCTGCTTTATTGCAACCAATCCTGCTTGGTCTGTCTGCCTCAGCCACATCCTCTGCATCTATATGTCAGTGTTGACACTCATGTTGGCCAAACTAGAGCCAGTGTAACTGGCTCAGACCCAGAGTGTCTACCTAATTCTATTTGCCACAAGATTGTTTTGAAACTCTTTTATTCATTCATTTTTTTAAAATTAAAATTGTGTGTGTGTGTGTGTGTGTGTGTGTGTGTGCGTGCGTGCGTGTGTGTGTGTGTGTGTGTGTGTGTGTGTGTGTGTATGTGTGGGGTGTATGTGTTTATGTGAGTGCACATGCCTATGGAGGTTAGAGGTCAGCATTGGATGTGTTTCTCAATCACGCTCTAGCTTTTGAGACAGTGTTTCACGACCAACCTGTAGCAAACTAGTTCGACTATACTGGCTGGCCAGTGACCTCCTATCTTGCCCTACCCTGCCTCCATGCTAGGCTTCTAGCCATGTGCCACTATGTCTTGGCTCTTTACATGGGTAACAACTCAGACCCTTAGGCTTGTGTGGCAGGCACACGTTGAACCTCCTTCCCAGCCCAGTGATCATTTTAGTTTAGATATAAAATATAGAGAGCAATATGTTCTACTGCAATGCAACTACACGGTGCTGTCCTCTGCAACCCCGGCTCAGACACATCTTAGAGGAAGTATGTCAGAAGTGGGCAGTGGGGAGAACAAGGAAGGTGCCCAGAGCCTGCTTCCATTCTCAGTCTCCAGGGTGGAGCTGGGCTGCAACTGGGTCTGCAAGCCCTGAGAAAAAGACCCAGAGCTGTAAGTATAGGCTCAGAGCTGTAAGTATAAAGACTGGCTACCCTTAAGTCAATGATACCTACTTTCCTCTTCCCTCAATTTCCCAAGCATTCTAAGGACCTTGTTGCTGTCAGGAGGTTTAAGGGTTTTTTTGTTTATTGATTAAAGCTGCCAGATATTGTATAGAAAACTAAAATATGATTTGGTCACTTTATAAAGAAGGAATATGTTAGAATTATATCACTAATTAAAAAAAATTCCCACACACTTTTGGTTCAGGTTGACTTAGCCCATATCTCAATGTGGTAGAATTGGGAGGAAAGGCAAGCATCCCTGAGGGAAAGGCCCATGACTTCGAGTGAAGTTTCCTGTAGACTACTTGTGTCCAAGTTGGCTTTCTCTTGCTGTGATAAAGACCATGACCTAGAGCAACTCCAAGAAGAATGAGTTTGTCTGGCTTACATATCCTGATTACAGTCTACCAGGAAAGGAACTCAGACAGGAACCTGGAGGCAGGAAATGAAGCAGAGGCCATGGAGGAGTGCTGCTTATTGGCTTGTTCACTGAAGCTCGCTCACCCTGCCAAAGGGCGGCCCCATCCCAAGGCCCTCCCACATCAACAACTAATCAAGAAAACACCCATGGACGTGCCTATAGGCAATCTGAAGCATTTTTCTCAATCGAGGCTTCTCTTCGCAGATATCTCTAGTTCATGTCAAGTTGACAAAACTGAAACCAAGACACCATGTTGATCAATATCATCTTTAACAAACACACCGTAGAATTATAAGCCAGCAGTTCTTAGACCTGTTAAAGTGCTTTGATAGAGCTTTGCCCTGTTTAACAGGTTGAGACACCAGCTCTCATCTATGTAGAAAAAAGTATTATAAATTATATGGCTTTAATGTAGAAAAAAGCTCATGATTTAGCTGTTCCACAATGAACATTGACTTTAAAGCCTCATGTTGTACAAGATAAATACAACCAGCTTTATCTGTCAATTGTGACTGATTGGTGAATCTCTCTGCCTCTCTCTCCACCCTCTGCCCAGCCCTGCCTCTTGCTTCAATGCCCTCCCCCTATGTGCTCTCACCCTCCTTTACCTCCTCCTCCCTGGACCAAACAAGGCTTACCTGATGAGTCACAGTGGCTAGCTCAGAGTTGTTCTTTATACTCCAGGAAAAGCCCCATTTTAAAAACTGCAGGCACTCACAAGTGCTTCTTCTGTTACCACATAGGCTGAGATTAAGGGGAAAATAAATATAGGGGGAAAATAGAACTTGCCAGAGTTGGGGACTCCATTGCTGCTGCTCCAGGTGACGTGTGCACTACTGCTGAGGTGTATCTATCCCCTGGCCACTGCTCTCAGAGGAATCTGGGCTCTGAGTGTTCAGATATGAATGACTCTTATCATTAGGATTCCAATAGTATCATAAAATTAGAATAGAATTTCAGAGCTGGTGGATGCACCTGGAGAGCAGGTGACTGAGCGTGTGTGTTGATGTAGCAAGTCTCAGGTGGTCCCTCCAGTCTGGTTAGAACTGGAGGGTGGCCTTGAGAAATGTCCCTTCAGCAAGAGGCAGGAGAAATCCCCCACGTTAGACCTGCTGTGTGAGTGTGTTTCAGGGTGACAGTGGTTCCTGCTACAGCTTCCTAAGTGACTAACAGGCTCTCATGAGACTAAAGTGCAGACCTGCGGTTCATTCCTTCCTTGGGCTCCTCCCCTTGTGTCTCCTCTACAGATGGTCCGGCTGGGTCGACCTCTCAGCTTAATCAGCACAGCTGATTTCAAAGAGTGCCCTGCTAGGAAAATTTACTTGTTACATGATCTGTACTTAATTAAAGAGCATTTTATAATGTTTCTTTCTAAATGTATTGTCAGGCTTGCTAAATAGAAATATAAATTGATTGCAAGGCAATTGTAATGGATGACTGACAAGGAAAGAAATCTTTATTACAAAGAGGCAGGAGTGCGGAGATGGCTTGGTGGTTAAGGGTGCTTGGTGACTTTCCGGAGGATCTGAGTTTGGCTACCAACATTCGATATGGGATGGCTCACAACTGCCTACAACTGCGGCTCTCCTCTGACCTCCACAGGCACATTGTATGCTTACACATATATATAAATAAAATTAAAAAATAAGTATTATAAAAAGAAGCTATCGCTTGATCTTAGGATTATAAAGGTTGCATTTTTACAAACCCTGACTTATTCTCAGTTAAGGAAGCAGCTGTGTAGTCTCTCCTCTCAGATAGTATATGAGTACTGGGAATTTTTAAATTTTCATTTCATGAAATATACTTTTAAATTATTAAAAGTGAATAATTATAAACCTAAAGGTTTATGATGTCAAATAAAAGCTTAATGACATGCTTTGGCTGCAGTTCCAATATCTGGTGGTCAGATCAATGCAGTAGTCTTGCCTACTTTATACCTACTGAGTGAGTCTGATGTTTTCCCAGCACTGACTCATGGAAATGCCAGGAATGGTAGAGCTGACACCCCAGGTGTTAACCACAGGCTTTTCTCTAGTCACAGAGCAGACCTGGGGAGGAGAAGAGATACTGACTGCATATGACCCATGACCTCTGCTGACCAGCAAGAAGTGAGGAAACTGTACCTGCAGCTGCGGGAGGCAGGTGACACAATGAGGGAGGTGTTCTGGTGTGTGTGTGTGTGTGTGTGTGTGTGTGTGTGTGTGTGCCTCAATGTGACTGACGTTAACAAGGGCTGTGAGAAGTCACAATGAATGAATGAGAAGTTACAATGGCTGGATGCAGTCACCGTCACATGTGTGCCACAGATGGCCACAGCTTATTATCATAGAGTACAGGAATAGTGGGAAGGAGTTTATTTTTATTTTTGGGTATGGGTGTTTTGACTGCATGCATGTCTGTGTACCAGCTGCATGCCTGGTGCCCATGAAGTCTAAGTAGGAGCGCCAGATTCCTTGAAACTGAAACGGGTATTGTGAGCTGCCACAGGATACTAGGAATTGAACCAGAATCCTCTGGTTCTAGAAGAGCAGCTAGTGCTCTTAACCACTGGGCCATCACCTAGTCCCTTGTTTATAATTTTTAAACCGGAGCTACCAATAAGATCATTTTCTGGCCAAATTTAGAAGTATTTTCGTTTCTACTCCCCTCCCCCTACCTCACTGTGCTTGTTTATTTTGTAAAGAAAAAGAAAACTCCCAGTGTGCTCTGTCTGTATGGTGGTACTAGAGAGCTACCAAAGAAAAGCCCAAGGTCCAGCAGCCTACAGGAGTCCTATGAGACTGATAACTAGAAAAAAGCTCACTAGCAGAGCACGCCTGCTCAGTATGAAGACATAGACGCCTGACCATGACATCTTTTATCTTAATTAGGGTAGTAGACTCAACTTGCCATTCTGATAATTCGGCCATTTTCTCAAGCTGAATTAGCATGTTTTAACTTATTTATTCATTAGGTCTTATGTTCATAATAAATTAAACTTTATTAAGGCATGGTTGTGTGATGTAATTACAGTTCTCTGAATTAGAGTTTAAGGAAGTTACTGCCATACTCTATGTGACCTCAGTGTTCCCTAAGAACAAGTGTTACTAGCATTATAAAATTTCTGAAAATGCACAGTTTAGGTCTTGGTTGATTTACAGATAGTTGACCTCTACAGAGCTGGTATTCTGAGCAGAGAATTTAGGCCCAGCAGTGGCAACCCCAGCAGGGTTGAGAGTAAGCAGACACTAACAACAGGGTGCATCATTTCCTGTGGTGCTTCCTTGGGAAGTTGTTATGTTCATGATGCAGGGAGGTGGTGCTTGTCTTTGCTCTGAAGTGGGGTGGGGCAGTGGTGTAGAAACCATTCCCCTTGACAGCTTTGTGGGGTTCATTTCCATGTTTAATTACCCCCCCAGGTGTGTGTGTGTGTGAGTGTGTGTGTTTGTATAATGTCATGCACACATGCCATGACATACTTGCAGATGTCAGAGGACAACTTGTGACAGTTTTGTCCTTTTACTATGTAGGACCCAGGGATAGAATTCAGGTCACCAGGCTTTGCCACAAACACTGAGGCATCTCACTGTCCTCCTCCTCCTCTTCCTCCTCTGCCCCTCCTCCTCTCCCTCCTCCTTTTTTGAGCAAAGACAACTCACTAATGCAATGTTCTAGAGAGAGAGAGAGAGAGAGAGAGAGAGAGAGAGAGAGAGAGAGAGAGAGAATGCATACTTACACTTACGCAGGCATGCACACACACTTATGATCCCCCCCCCCCACCCCAAGCACTACAGTTCCAGTGGATTGTCTGAAAAGCCATCAGCCATGAATACTAGAATTACTCCAAGGCCCCATCTCCAGGTGATCAGGAAATTGATATGATCTCTACCCACCCCCACTATTGGATAAGGACTAGATTTCCTCTTCTACTCTCCCTCTATACCATGGAGGCAATGGGAGAGACATGAACTGAGCTCACCATCCTATGCTGCATCCCATGGGCCAGTGCCAGTTCAAGGGCCACACAGGAGTCACTTGTGAGCCTCACAGAAGGGACAAATCATGGCACCTCCATTGGCTCCCAGTGGCCTGGGCTTCATTCTCAGCAGTTGTTCCTGAGCCTGTGCTGGATAGTGGAGCATAGGCAAGCTCCAAGGGTTAGGGAGCTTTGGGCTAACAGTGGGACATGGTGCCTCTCAGGGCTTGTGAGAGGTTTTAGGATGCTGGAGGCTCTTGCACTTTCCACAGCCTGGACTCGCATCTGGGACCTACCTGCAAACCAGTGGGAACAGGCTGTGGGAGACAGTCTTGGCCAGACACCCTGGAACAGCTGCCTGCAGATGGGTCTGTCTGTTGGTCCCCCAGCTGGGTCTGCTAATGAAGGATGCCTTCATCGCTGCTCCTGGAAGACTCCATTGAATATGGAAGAGAACCCAAGGGTTTTAGAAAGGAAAAACAAAAACAAAAACCCTAAGCTTCAGGATATTGCTTTCATTGTGAGCTATGAGAAAAGAGGATCTTTTAATGGTCATTGGTAAGAGATAATTAAGGAGAATTTCAGTTACAGGGCACTTTGCAGAAAGACTGTAATTAGCAAAATGGGGCTCATGTCTCTTGGTGCATCTTTCATCTCCTTACTGTGCTCATCCTCATCTGGCTGAGCAACATTGGATCAGTGCCTCTCCTCAAGCTGTATTGACATAGCCTTTGAAAAGGAAGCCTAGTTCTTTAACCGAGAGTGTACTTGAAATTCAAACACAATAGCCCAAGGGGAGGGAATCAGACACTGGGGATGGCAGTGGTGCTGACTGATGGGAACTGCAGAATGTGTCCATGGGTCCAGGTGACAACAGGCTTCTGTCCCTTAGGACATGAGCCTTTGGTCATGAGTGAAAGAGAGAGAGGTTGTGATGTTGAATGGAACCTATTCCAGGAGGAACTAGGAGCCTCGTGCTCCATATTCATATTTAAAAGTTATGTGCCCAAGGGAGAATTTTATATTAGATATTTTCTTATTTACATTTCAAATGTTATTCCCTTTCCTAGTTTTCTCTCTGAAAATCCCCTGTCCCCTCCCCCCTCCCCCTGCTCCCCAACCCACCCATTCCCACTCCTGGTCCTGGCATTCCCTTATACTGGGACATAGAACCTTCATAGAACCAAGGGCTGAGGGAGAATTTTGAAAGAGGGAAATAGTTTTTATTTGAGAAATGTTAGTGACATCATATTTGATGTTTCCAACATTACTCATAGACTGGGTGATGGTTTGTCCCTGTGGGTTCTGTTATTTCTACCCCTGTTCCTTCCCTTCACTGCAGGACTTGAGAGTGGCCCCATCCTCTATTTCTCTAGAGAATGTGAAGAAAAAGGAAATATTCAAACTCTTCTCTGGCCTGAGCAGATGGCCCAGTGGGCAAACACTTGCAGCTCACACATGAAGTTCAGATCCTAGCATCCAGATAACAAGGCAGAGACAGAGACAGAGACAGTACAGTAGCTGGAGCTTGCTGACTGCCAGCCTAACCCCAAAGGACAATTCATGGAGAGACACTTCCTGGAAGGAATAAGACAGAAAGCGATGAGGAAGACACATGCTGCCCTCTTCTGGCCTTCTCCCATGTGCATAGGTGCATAGCTGTATGCACTGGCACATATTAGTGTTCATATATGATATACTTGTGACACACCACACACACACATACTGTACTGGCTGGGTTTGTGTCAACTTGACACACATTAGAGTCATCAGAGAAGAAGGAACCTCGGTTGAGGAAATGCCTCAATAAGACCCAGCTGTAACTCATTTATTTTCTCAGTTATTGATAGATGAGTTGGACCCAGTTCATGGTGGGTGGTGCTGTCCCTGAGCTGGTGGTCCTGGGTTCTATTAGAATGCAGGCTGAACAAAAAGCAGCACCCCTCCATGTTCTCTGTATCAACTCCTGACTCCAGGTTCCTGTCCTGCTTGAGTACCTGCCCTGACTACTACTATTGTGTGAGGTTCAATGTGTGCTTTGAGCTTCAGTATCGTTTCTTTTACAAATGTGGGTTCCCTTGCATTTAGAGCATAGATGTTCAGAATTAAGAGTTCGTCTTGGTGGATTTTTTCCTTTGATGACTATGTAGTGTCCTTCTCCATTTTTTTTTTGATAAATTTTGGTTGAAAGTCTATTTTATTGGATATTAAAATGACTACTACTCCGGCTTGTTTCTTGGGGGATATTTGCCTGGAAAATTTTTTCCCAGCCTTTTACTTTGAGGTGATGTCTGTCTTTGTCACTGAAGTATGTTTCCTGTATGCAGCAAAATGCTGGATCCTGTTTGCATATCCAGTCTGTTAGCCTATATCTTTTATTAGGGAATTGAGTCCATTGATGATGAGAGATATTAGGGCCAATGATTTATGGTTCCTATTATTTTTGTTGGTAGATATGGAGTTATATTTGTGTGTTTCTCTTCTTTTGGGTTTGTTGTGAAAAGATTAATTTATTACATTTTCTTGGGTGAAGTCTTCCTCCTGTGTTGGACTTATCCTTCTATTATCCTCTGTAGGGTTGGATTAGTGGAAAGATATTGTTTAAATTTGGTTTAGTCTTGGAATACCTTGGTTTCTCCATCTATGGTAATTGAGAGTTTTGCTGGGTATAGTAGCCTGGGCTGGCATTTTTTTCCTTTTCCTTTATTTATTTATTATTATTCTTTAATCATGTTTTACAGTCCAGTCATTATCCCCTTCCCTGTTGATCATCTGGCTGTTCCTCATCTCATACCTCTTTCCTAAGATGATGTCCCCTCCCCAACACACCCTCCCCACCATTCCTCCCCACTCCCTGGGGACTCAAGTCTCTCAAGAGTTATGTGCACCTGTATTAGTCAGGGTTCTCTAGAGTCACAGAACTTATGGATAGTCTCTATATAGTAAAAGAATTTATTGATAACTTACAGTCGGCAGCCCAATTCCCAACAATGGTTCAGTCGCAGCTGTGAATGGAAGTCCAAGGATCTAGCAGTTACTCAGTCTCACACGGCAAGCAGGCGAAGGAGCAAGAGCTAGACTCCCTTCTTCCAATGTCCTTATATTGTCTCCAGCAGAAGGTGTAGCCCAGATTAAAGGTGTGTTCCACCACACCTTTAATCCCAGATGAAAGGTGTAGCCCAGATTAAATCTCCTTAAACTCGGAGATTTAATCTTCTGGAATCCATAGCCACTATGGCTCAAGATCTCCATACCAAGATCCAGAAAAAGGATCTCCAAGCCTCCAGATAAGGGTCACTGGTGAGCCTTCTAATTCTGGATTGTAGTTCATTCCAAATATAGTCAAGTTGACAACCAGGAATAGCCACTACAATCCACCCCTTGTCAACTTGACACAAATAATATCTCATGTTCACATGAAACAATAACAAGGTTGTGAATACGCCTAACATGATATAACTATCCCTCGTACAATCGCAAACGCATTTGTAAATTTACAATGGGGCATTCATATTACTTTATAATCCTCGTTTCTGCAACTGGTTACGTGGCCTTAATTGATATTTATAACTACCTTCCTCTACTACCCATTCTGTATTTCCTTCACCTTCGGCCAGCACCTCAGCAGGTCTTGGCTCTTTTCCTGGAGGATTGACCCATACCTTCATTCCTGATGGGTCTGTGTCCTTTGTCATCCTGCTTGGATTAGGCTGTTGTAGTTTCCCATTGACTTTAATCACAGGACATGGTAGTACTAGGAGACGCCCTAAGGGATCTCCTACACTCCAGACATAATCTTGCTTACCTCCATTGTGAAGAGGTAATCCAATTTCCCCATGGTAATCTGGATCTATCACTCCTCCTAACACGGTTATTCCTTTTTCAGCCTGTTGGTTTAAGGGCATTAGAAGCCCAAAATGACCAGGGGGAAGTCTGAGCTTCCAATTCAATGGAATGTTTGTTGTAGCTCCTGGTAGGAGCACTCCCCTCTCTGGAGCCAAAACTTCTAGGCCAGCAGAACCTAGAGTTATGGGGACAGGAAGCAAAAATTTCCCTAGAGGGTCACTAGGAGTGATAGTAAGTGGAACTATTCCCTTTTCCACCCCTTGGTTCCTGGACCCATGAATCCTGGCTATGGGTGAAACTGTACCATATATGGAGCGCTGATTCAAAGCATATACTGCCTTCTGAAGAACTCTACCCCAGCCTTCCAAGCTGTTACCACCTAATTGGCGCTGTAACTGTGTCTTCAAAAGGCCATTCCATCTTTCTATCAGGCCAGCTGCTTCAGGATGATGGGGAATGTGGTAAGACCAGTGAATTCCATGATCGTGGGCCCACTGTCGTACTTCTCTGGCTGTGAAATGAGTTCCTTGGTCAGAAGCAATACTGTGTGGAATACCATGACGATAGATAAGGCATTCTGTCAGCCCATGAATGGTGGTTTTAGCAGAGGCCTTACGTGCAGGAAAGGCAAATCCATAACCAGAATAAGTATCTACTCCAGTAAGAACAAAACGCTGTCCTTTCCACGAAGGAAGTGGTCCAATGTAGTCAACCTGCCACCAGGTTGCTGGCTGGTCACCTCGAGGAATGGTGCCATATCTGGGGCTCAGTGTTGGTTTCTGCTGTTGGCAGATCTGGCAATCAGCAGCAGCTGTAGCCAGGTCAGCCTTGGTGAGTGGAAGCCCGTGTTGCTGAGCCCAAGCATAACCTCCATCTCGACCACCATGGCCACTTTGTTCATGTGCCCATTGAGCAATGACAGGGATGGCTGGGGAGAGAGGCTGACTGTCCACAGAGCGGGTCATCTTATCCACTTGATTATTGAACTCCTCCTCGGCCGAAGTCACCTTTTGGTGAGCATTTACATGGGACACAAATATCTTCACATCCTTTGCCCATTTGGAGAGATCTATCCACATACTTCTTCCCCAGATGTCTTTTTCACCAATTTTCCAATTGTGATCTTTCCAAGTCCCTGACCATCCAGCCAATCCATTGGCTACAGCCCATGAGTCAGTGAATAATCGTACATCTGGCCATTTCTTCTTGCAAACAAACTGTAATACCATGTGTACTGCCCGAAGTTCTGCCCACTGTGAAGATTTCCCTTCACCTGTGTCTTTCAGAGTTGTCCCAGAAAGGGGTTGTAATGCTGCAGCTGTCCACTTCTGGGTGGTGCCTGCATAACGTGCAGAGCCATCAGTAAACCAGGCCCTACTTTAACTGTCGACACATTCTGAGGCTGAGACTTAAATTTTCGCTGTAGTTCAGCCAACCTTACAATGAGGGTTTCAGTTTGATTTTCTGCAACTTGAGCTCTATTGCTGCAAGAGAGAAGATTCTCTTCAAGGACACACTTAGCAACTTTTAGATCGTTTACTTGTGTCTGAAGCCGTTCGATTTTATCACACAACTCCTTCCTTTCATTCATCATTTTTTCCCCAGATACTAAGAGCAGCCAGCCAGTAAAATCATTTTCTGATTTTTTCCCCATCTTGTAGAAAGCTTTGTGCACTGAATCACCTAATTCATTAAGAAAATCAAGGGCATTAGCTTCTTTAAGTTTGAAATATAGTTTCAACCATGGGTCTTCAAAATTCTCTGAGCTCCCAGGAGGGAGAGAATCTGGAGAGGTTTCAGTAGTTGAAAGTGCTGGTGGCTCAACAAGCCAATTCCAGTATTTTAAAAGATTCATCCTTGTACTTCTGTTACTCTAGAACCACTCCTGGTACCAAATTCTGTATTAGTCAGGGTTCTCTAGAGTCACAGAACTTATGGATAGTCTCTATATAGTAAAAGAATTTATTGATAACTTACAGTCGGCAGCCCAATTCCCAACAATGGTTCAGTCGCAGCTGTGAATGGAAGTCCAAGGATCTAGCAGTTACTCAGTCTCACATGGCAAGCAGGCGAAGGAGCAAGAGCTAGACTCCCTTCTTCCAATGTCCTTATATTGTCTCCAGCAGAAGGTGTAGCCCAGATTAAAGGTGTGTTCCACCACACCTTTAATCCCAGATGAAAGGTGTAGCCCAGATTAAATCTCCTTAAACTCGGAGATTTAATCTTCTGGAATCCATAGCCACTATGGCTCAAGATCTCCATACCAAGATCCAGAAAAAGGATCTCCAAGCCTCCAGATAAGGGTCACTGGTGAGCCTTCTAATTCTGGATTGTAGTTCATTCCAAATATAGTCAAGTTGACAACCAGGAATAGCCACTACAGCACCTCTACCAGAGACCTGGGAGGTGAGAGATTTCAGGACTCAAAGGGAGGGACCTTAGATAAAATTGGGATGACATTTTTGTTCTCTTATGGTCTGTCTCACACCTGGCCAGGATCTTCTGGCTTTTATAGTCTCTGGTGAGAATTCTGGTGTAATTTGAATAGGTCTGCCTTTGCCTTTATATTTTACTTGACCTTTTTGCCTTCAATATTCTTTGTTTATTCTGTGCATTTGGTGTTTTAATTATTATGTGATGAGAGGTATTTCTTTTCTAGTCCCATCTGTTTTGTTTTCTATAGGCTTCTTGTATGTTTATGGGCATTTCTTTCTTTAGGCTAGGGAAGTTTTCTTCTATAATTTTGTTGAAGATGCTGGTCATTTGAGTTGGGAATCTTCACTCTCTTCTATACCCATTATTCTCAGGCTCAGTCTTTTCACTGTATCCTGGATTTCTTGAATGTTTTGAGATAGAATGTTTTTGCTTTTTGTTTTTTCCTTGACAGTTGTGTCGATATCTTCTATGGTGTCTTCTACCACTGAGATTCTCTCTTCTATCTCTTGTATTGTTAGTGATGCTTGCATCTGTGACTCCTGTTCTATTTCCTAGGTTTTCCATCTCCAGGGCTGTCTCCCTTTGTGTTTTCTTTAATGTTTCTCTTTCCATTTTTAGATCCTGGAGAGTTTTGTTTAATTTCTTTACCTATTTGATTGTGTTTTCCTGTATTTCTTTAAGGGATTTTTATGTGTTTCCTCTTTAAAGGCTTCTACTTGCTTACTTGTGTTCTCCTGTGTTTTTCTATGGGATATATTTATGTCCTTCTTAAAGTCTTCTATCATTTTCATGATATGAGAATTTAGATGTCAATCTTGCTTTATAGATGTATTGGGGTATCTAGGACTTGCTGTTGTGGGAGAATTGGGTTCTGATGTTGCCAAGCCAAGTTGGTTTCTATTGCTTATGTTATTGCCCTTGCCTCTTGCCATCTGGTTATCACTGGTGTTTTTTGGCCTCTCTATCTCTGATGGAGCTTGGTCTTCATGTGAGCTTGTGATCATGTGATCCTGGATATGTCAGGATACCTGGGGAGTCTATCTACAACTGGGGTGAGGGCTGTGTATGTTTGGATCCAGAGCCAATGTTCTGCTCCCAGCACAGATGGAAACTGGAAGGCATGTGGGTCTTTGGTTGGGTGGGGTATCTGCTTCCTAGGATTATTGGAGTCCCAGTTATGCCAGGTATTGGGGCAGGGTTTGGGGGTCTCACCTGTGATCCTGGATGTGTCAGAATATCTGAGGAGTCAAGTTGGAACTGGGGTGTGGGCTGTGTGGGTTTGTGTCCAGAGCCCAGGCTCTGCTCCCAGCACAGGTGGAAATCAGAAGGTCAATACACTTCCTCTTGTGGTAACCTCCAACCTTATGGATTTATATTCATTTTTGTTGCTAATTCATAACTGTAATTTTGCTACTGTTATGAATAGTAATATAAATGTCTGTGTTTTCTTATGGTCTTAGCTAACCCAAGGAGTCACAAGCCACAGTACTGCTGACTGAAAAAAAAACTCAGCATGAGCACATGAAACATTCCTACTGTACTCAAAATGGTCCTCAATACACATGTTGAAGCCATTCTGTGTTTTATGATGAGCATCATGTGGCAGAGCTGACTGCAGTGTGGTTATTTAAAAATGTTTCTAATCAGCTTCTATTCTGTGTGTGTAACAATCAATGCCCTTCAATGTCACTCCGCTTCCCCTATATATGACTATACCGTTCTATTATGTGCCAATTCATTTTGTATCATCTTATTTTATTATATAGGACAGCTTCGTTCTCTGCCACTATATGCAACAGTGCCTTAAATCTTTCCTGGCTTTAGTTTTCTAGTGCATATGTACATCCCACCAGTTAGCTCTCTGTGCCACTCATCTCAGTCTCTGCTGTAAGTCCCACTAAAGATTGTTCCTTTAGTCATGGTCTTTGATGCATCGTTTCCCAGCTTTCTAAAGGATGTACAAAGCCACCTTTACAGCAATAACAATCAACTGATCAACTATGCCACTTTAGTTCTTTAGAAAGCTAAAGTCATAGGCCATTAACTCACTGGACACCCCAGGAAAGCTAGGACTATTTTCTAAAGAGTGGCAAGACAAGAGCTCTCATTCCTTTTGGGCAGAAGCTACCACATAGGAGACACAATTTCTTGAAAGGTATTCTAGCATGATGTGGACTATGATGAGATCCTCTAGTCCTCTGGAGTAACATAGTCTTATTCTCCAAAGGACTGTGCTCTGTAGCCCTTGTAAGTAAGGGTGCTCTTAAGAAAGCCAAGAAACAGAAAAATCATGGGAAAACCTTCCTTACCATGTAGATCTGGGAAAGATGGGGCTTTGGTAAAGACTTGTAGCTTTCTGGGTCCTCATTGCCCATATTCCATGTATATCAGGTGATAAACCTCAAAGGGGAAGATGCCAAACCTTGTCACCCTCATAATACCAGTGAGAAACCCCTGGGTTTGAAAGAAGGGAATAGTAAAGAGGCCTCTTCCGAAATAGAGGCGTCAGGACATTAATGGTTTTCTGCCACGGGGAGGAGGGCAGGGTGCCTGAGAAGACCCCTCCCAAGATCTAGAGCCACATTCATGTCCATGATTCCAGTTGAGTCAGAGCAGCAGAGACCCGTCTACCTCAGCCTAATTGTTGTTAGGCAACATGAAAAGCTGGGCCAGGAGAGAAACTCTTACGAGGTGGCCATGAGAAAAAAAAAAGATTGAAAGTTGAGTAGAATAGCATCTTGTTTCCCCACCCCATCCATAATCATAAGTAGTCATTAAACGTTTGTAGTCTGCCATACTCTTAGAGTAACCATAGTAACATTCACTCCAACTACATTCTGATTGGTATAACAGAACTTCCTGACACATATACTAAAAGCCCAGCCAACAAAAGCCAAGGCACAAACACTCTGCTCATTCCCTGCTAGCTCCATATGATCTGTAGATTTCAACAAAATTACAAGGCACACAAAAGAAAAAGTGCATACAGTGAAGTAAACATTTCTGTGTTTTTGTTTGTTTTTTGTTTTTGTTTTTTAAAGAACTCAGTTGTGTCACATGATGTTCTTCTGGAAGCTGTCTTGTGAGAGGGTGTTGTGTCCGGCCAGCAGATCACAGCCTGGGTTCTAGCCTGGAAAGGCATTTTGGAAACCTGGAAGAGAAGAGGGGCTAGGCGGCGAGAGAAAGGAATGTAGCTAAGACAACATTCTGATCAAAGCTCAATTTTACTATTTTCAAACACTCAGTTATAAAGGAAGGGGGAGGGAACCCGATTTCCCGCCAAGTAATCTCGGGGTCCAGTAGCAGGACGAACACGTGTGTGCCTCCAAACAACAAAGCGGCAGGGTCCAGCAGTAGGCGTGGCAGGACGAATGAGCAGGTAGCTCCACCCTTGAGCAAGCAGGTTCAAGCAGGTGGGGGAAGGGAGACCACATCTCCTCCCAGTAGTTAACAAAAAAATAAAAAAAAGAAAAGGCTGGCCTGAGGCAGAAAAATTATCTATGTTCAATAGTTCTGCCTGAGTTTTAGGGCTAAAGAAAAAACCTGTTTCCGTGGGATTCCCTATCTTTTCTAATGGTAAACTGTATCTGGCTAAGACTGTCCTTATTATCTTAGTAAACCACTAACAACAGAATAGTGCTGGGCTGTAGGCTCTGACTTTATAATGCTAATTAGTGCTGAATAGGTAACTACCTGGTTGCATTTTAAGTAGGGTGTTGGAACCCTGGCTAAAGAATAACACTGAGTTGATATTCCTCCGCAATTTTGGATGACAGGCAGGGAAACAGGGAGAAGGGGCAAGACTGGCTTGCTCCTTAGTACAAGGCCAATTGGCTATTTATTTGGGTGTGAGGCAGTGAAGGGCTTGCCCTTTCGAAAGTACGGTCTCCAACCTCTCTCCCCCCTATTAATTAAGTCTAAATAGGCAACGCTTAACTGAGGTGATCAAATGATTTTCTCATCCGTAGATGAGTGGGCCTTTAACCTTGGCTTGGGTGGACATTGACCTGATTCCTCCCGTGGGCGCTATAACAACCCACATCTGTGGCTCTTGGTATCTTTTGGGGAGGGGAGGCAGAGCCTTAGGTATTTTTGGTTTTTAGCTGGAATGGGATACCAACCTCCTTTAAATCAGGTGTGTCGCACAGGGAACTCAGAAACGGTCAAGCTGGACCTTCCCCCGCAGTAATCTCCTGCGCCAAGCAGTAGCCATACTGTATTCGAATGATTACGAATCAGTACGCGCAGTTCTGAGCGCTGCGTGGTCTCTATAGGAGACTTGTCAACCTCAGATTTAGCAAGGCCTAGACAAGAATTATGTCATTATTAACACCACTAATTGTGGTTAAAATAGGAGCTGGAAGTCTTTTCTCCTCATCCCTGTTATTCCCAATAGCCTGAGGAACTAAGGACACCTTGCAGTAACAGTAAGGGTGAAAAGCCAGAGGCCACCTAAGGGACTAAGCCCATCTCTATCAAAATAAGAACTAATCTCTGTAAATATTTGAAATTTTTACTTCCCTAGCTCTCTTGGTAAATCTAAATTCTATCTCAGACTGAAAGCCACGTGCTGGAATGTCCTTGGAAGGAAGATAATAGTCGCCACCTGTGTGCTCTTGGGGGAAGGGTAGGCATGCCTGCAGGTCTGGCTGGAGAACGTAGATTGACCTACTTGAAAAAAAGAAAGAGATCTAGACAATGAGAGAGTAGCAATGCAAATTTTCTTTTTGGAGAAGTCAAGGTACTTTATTCAGTTGCAAATTGTAAGGCTAAGGCTAGTCTCCGGCCTCCTGTGGGGGAGCTGGCTCAGAGAGTAGCAGGAAAACAGCTTTTCTGGGAGCTTCAGTTTCCAGCTGAATTTCAAGCAAAAGAGGAATTTTAGTCCTTAAGGTGATACTTATAAGAAGATTTGGAATGTGTGTTCATCTGACTAATTAATCTCTCTGGCAACCACCGTGCTCTATCTTTATCTCTTGAAAAAACACAAACCGAGCCCCTTCCCCAGATTAGAACCGGATCCTTTCATTCGTAGTTAGGGGGTCTTTTCAATTTATTAATCGATAAGAATTAGAAGTAACTGGATGCCAGTGGCGATCCGCTGCAGACTGACCTTTAATATCAGTTTGCAAAAAGTTTAGGACAAATAAGGCAAGATGAGCCTTTGATGACCTTGGGGGATATGCTCTGAATTAACTTTGCTAGGTAATTTAGAATATAGGAATCTCTAATAATTGAACTGAATATTAGACCAGTCTAAGATTGAGTTAGAATGGCTGGTCACACTGAAGAAAAGTGAAAAATCATTATGACTCTATTAAATGACTAATTTTACTAAGTCTGAATATACAGTCTCTGATGAACTATTGTCATAAAGTTAAAAGGCTAGAAGCTAGTCTAAACTGGAAAAATGACAAGCAAGGATGGATCTAAAACATGAATTTAATCTTTTAGTCCTTTTAATCAGGACACTGAGTTAACTTACCTGTCAGCTTGGCACACAAATTACTAATATGCTTTTGTAGCGTTCTGTGGAGAGAACCTGTTTTTCCCTTTCCTAATAAGGTAGCTGTTTTAGGATCAATCTATAAGCCAATAAGTAGACCCTTTTAAGATACTAAAAAGCATTTATTAAATTTGACATTTTAATCTCAAATTTTGAAAATAAAGGTATGATTTTAATAGTGTGCATGGAAATGCACTAAATAGTATATATGGGGATACAATTTCTCTCTTTTGTCTTTTAAGAGGTTAAAGTTTAAAATTTTATAATATCTAACCTTTTGAATTAATAACTTTTTGGACAAAACATTTTAAATACTTAGCTGTAAAGGGGCAGTGACTAATTGCACTTTCAATCATTTTTCTTAAGGAACGGTTGTAACTAGAAAGCTTGAAAAGTTATTAATAGTCACACGTGCATAATTTATTTATTTATTAACTAGAAATATGTATAAGTAATTGTAAATTTGAGAATTAATAGTATCTGAATGACGAACAATTTTAAGTAATTATGAGCTCAGAGATATAGCATTGACTATTAATATATAAATTAAGGTTTGATTGTTCAGCATTTTAAAACACCATCTACAGCACACAACTAGATTATTTGTGCTGGAATAGGGGCAACTGTGTGTCTTAAGACTTTGCCCCACAGCAGCTAGTTGGGCCCATGTGGGCCAACGATCGGCTGGGAGGATGAGAAAAATAACTTTACAATAATGTTTTTTCTGGCCAAAGAATTGTCTTGGGCACAACTAATTTTTAATTACCAATTAACAACAATTATAAAAGCTTTTTTTATTTTTTGTAAAACCTTTTGTAGTAAACTAAAACGCTAAATAATAAAAGGATACTGTCTCTGAATCTGTTGGGTGAGAGCAAGGATTTAAGGTAAACTTCCCTTGAGAAGCATTAGTTAATAAAATACTTTCCACTTAGGAAACAATATATACTGAAAGATTAAAACTTTTGGCTTCTTGTAAAGAAGCAGAAACAATAAACATTTTTCTTACATAATGTAAAGCTATATTAGCCATACGTAGAGACAAAATTTTTTAGTGATTACCAGTTTACTAGAAGCAAAAATCTTTGAATTTAAGCATTAAACATCTGAATAGATCTGTAACACTGTTAAAAAGAAATTTTCTTGAACACAGGGAAAAACCTTTTCAGGCATTGTTTGCAAAACAAAAGGCCACAAGCTGCTCTGGGGCTGCCCAGAGCCCTGTATTGACTCAAAGGTAAAATACTTTTTAATCTGAGCATCAATCTTAAATTTGCAATCAAACTGCAAGCTGCAGTCAATGGAACAATGGCAGTTTTAACCATAATTTTTAAGTTTTTTGTGCAAGGTTAGGATAATACCTACAACTTTGGGAAAGCAAAACCTACGTTTAAAACAATTTATTACCGTTAAAATTAATATTAGAAGCATTACTATCATATTACGAAGTTTAGATGTCAATTAATACCTATGAATACCTATTAAAGCAAGCTTTGATGCTTTAATAAAGAGGCATTGCTTTAAATCTTATCTTAAATTTTACTATTTAGGATAGGAACCACATTAATCATTATCTAAACTAGAAATATCTTTAGAGACCCAGCCTCTAGGGCTGCCTTAGGCCACCTGTCGGAAGGACTCTAAACTCGAGTTATCAAAGTTAACATTAACCATCTATAGCAATGTAACAATTATTAATCTTAACCAACAACTTATGAGCTGAATGCGAAAACATGCAGAACATATTTTCAATAAAAAAGAACCAAATGAAGCAGTTAATTTTAGACCAATCAGAGAATATTAATTTTTTGTAGCTACAATCATAGAATAAAAAAGCACTTTACCATTGTCAAACACATTAATCATGAACCATTTATCAGATTTGAAACTAAGAGGCTGTGCACTCGCTGCTTTTTCTTAAAACCAACATTTTTTCCATCAGGGTCCCTCCTGCCACGTGTCTGGTTTTTGGCTGAAACACGTGGCAGCTCTTGGCTTTGCAGATAAAGTTTTTTATACCATCTTTATTATCCAACATAAAACATAGAACATTCATTCATACAGACTGGACACGAACATACATGAATTGAACACGAGAACAGATTGGTGCACCAGACATTGAACAAGACACAAAATGGGGGCAGAGTACTCCTGCTATTTGGGACAATTTCCTCCCTCATGATGCAGTTTTTATAACTGCGGCAATCCGCCTGATTATTAATTTCCTTTTAATAAACACTTTCCTTTCTCACACCTAACAATGTAGCTTTTGCGAGCCACGGCCTACCGCCTGTGCCTAGCTCCTCTTAAGCTTCACTGCTGAACCTAAGTGAACCAGCGCTCGGGCTTAACGCTGTCTCAGCTTAGCCCATACCTTCTCCGGTATGAATTTCCTTTATCCTTTAATTATTCCATGGAGCTCCAAACCAGCAGTGTCTCTTCCAAAAATCCTTTGCCGTTTCTCAGTCCCGAGTTGGTTCGCCAAATGTTGTGTCCGGCCAGCAGATCACAGCCTGGGTTCTAGCCTGGAAAGGCATTTTGGAAACCTGGAAGAGAAGAGGGGCTAGGCGGCGAGAGAAAGGAATGTAGCTAAGACAACATTCTGATCAAAGCTCAATTTTACTATTTTCAAACACTCAGTTATAAAGGAAGGGGGAGGGAACCCGATTTCCCGCCAAGTAATCTCGGGGTCCAGTAGCAGGACGAACACGTGTGTGCCTCCAAGCAACAAAGCGGCAGGGTCCAGCAGTAGGCGTGGCAGGACGAATGAGCAGGTAGCTCCACCCTTGAGCAAGCAGATTCAAGCAGGTGGGGGAAGGGAGACCACAAGAGGGCATGCAATGTTTTGCTGAAAACAGACACGAGAGAATATGTGATGTTTAGAAATAATATAAATATAACCCCACAAACAGTGAGAGGAGGCTCTTGCCTTGCTAGGACATGTAATGCTTATCTGGTTTCACTTATTTGCTGGTCTTTGCTAGTCTTTGTCTTCACTTTGTAAAAAGAAATGTGCCAAAAAACTTCTTGTGGTCTTCTGATTAATATTGGCAGCTTTTGCTCACTTGTGCAGATTTGGAGGAATCTCACTGTTTCTGTTGGATTGAGCCACCACTACTGATTCATGTTTGGTGTTTGCTATTGAACTGGACTGCTGGTACCCTGACAATGATGAGTGAAATTTCTCCAAGGAAGTTCTTCTAAACAGGTCCATAACCCCCTTTTCCTATCAACCTTCTTTCACCCCTACCTCTGGTTGATGGGCTAGAAGGGAGGTTGAAGCATTTAAGAAATATTAAACAATCAAACAAACAAACAAACTAGGTTTGGAAAAATCTAAGCCTAAACCACTATTATAAAGTGATGTGATTGACAGAACCAAATACAGTAGTGACACATGTTGGAACCATCAGCTAGGGTTGTCATGGTACTTACTGTTAAGATACTCAAGAGCTGTAGTAGAGAACATGGTCTTTCCTGTTGGAAGGTGAGTTGTTTCAACAGAAAAATGGAGTTTAAGAAAATTGGATGACAATTTTCAGGAGTGTTGGTAGACATGGTGTGAAGATATGAAGCAGAGGTTGATGTTTTGGGAGCACAAAGTTGGATGTGGTACCTACCAAAGGGAGCTTACCCTAGTCTGGGCAGATGACTTTAAACATTCAGTACTAATGAATTCTACTGGTCTGGTGACTGGAGTCTGTTTCTCAAGGCAAGACTTCCAGAGATTTATATGGCTCTGTGCTGGACACCAAGCACCATCCTGCCCATCATGAAGCAGTCCTTGAAAGTCTGTCAGCACTGAGAGGCTGAGCTCTACTAGCCCCACACTTATTAATTTGAAAATTCAGATCCCACATGTTTCCCTTTGTTGCCAGAGATCCCTGTCCCTCAGCTATGTAGTCCACACCAGCTTAGAGCTTCCTCCATTTGGGAACCAAAGAGGCCCTTTATGTTCCAGTCAGTATGATGCAAGGAGAGGGGGCCAGAGTTGGTAGGAGCCAATGGAAAAGGTCTCTACCAAGCAGTGATGAGGACTCAGCATGGCCACCTTCTCCTTTCCTGCTTCCCGATCCTAATGTTTCCCTAGTGCCAGACACACCCCAATGCTCAAAATAAAGTACCACATAAGCTCTTGCCCTTGGCCGATCCAGCCACCGAGGATGAGGATGCTGATGTGAAGAGGTTTCCATCTGTGCAGTGCTGTGAGGACAGAGGAGGGGAGCTGTGCTTGGGAAAGAGCCTTCCTGTGGAAACATGTGTCCTGCAATTATGCAAGGCTATATGCTACCTCCACCCCTGCCAACTAAAGACACATTTGACCCTTTCCAGTGGCTTTCTCATTACATTTTATTCTTTCAATTGCTGGATCAAGAAATAATTTTTTTAACCCTGCTAATGATGTGGGAGTCTAGGAAATTCAGCCTCAGGAATATGGTAGAAGGCCTTGCATGTTAGTGAGGTTCTCCATGGTCCCTTCCATGTTGATGAGGTTCTCCATGGTCCCTTCCATGTTGATGAGGTTCTCCATGGTCCCTTCCATGTTGATGAGGTTCTCCATGGTCCCTTCCATGTTGATGAGGTTCTCCATGGTCCCTTCCATGTTGGTAGGATTCCCCATGGTCATGAGTATGTAACTGGTGATTGTTTTTGCTCATCTAGCTCATTCACTTATTCAGTAAACTGTGAAGTGCTCCTTGGGTCTTTTTCTTACTTTCCTCTCTAAGTCACTGCTGACACCACTTGGTCAGGTTTAAGCACTGATGGCTGGCTCAAGAGTTTCCATTTTGTCTGGGTCTCTTTCTAACTTCTCTACCTCTCTCTGGCAGGAATCTTCTTTCTGTATATCTCTTAATGCAGACTCCACCATTCATTTCCTGATGATCATCTTTCCC